>NW_025758487.1:0-5140 GCF_021184085.1 Oncorhynchus gorbuscha | reverse complement strand
GGGAAATTGATTTGACAGGGACAGCGCACATTCACCAACGGATCATCCCAAATGGCACCCTATTCCCTTTATAGTGCACTACTTTAGACCAGGGTCCATAACACTATATAGGGAATAGGGTGCCATTTGGGACACACACACAAAGCTAACTGTCGTCCATAGGCAGAACTCGTCCTTAGGCATAACTACCTGGCTGTCTGGGGCTGACTCTGTCTGGATGAGGATTAGCCAGGTCTGCCGTTCCACCAGTGCAGCATGGAGACCAGTGAGTAGACTATACTGGCTGTCCTGCCCTGGGTTCAGCCCCAGACTGCTGGGCACCAGGATCAGTCTCCGGCTCTGCTCTATACACCCCAGCACCGCCTCAGCCACCGCTAGAAACACAGAGCACATACTTTACTGATACAGATACGGGAACAGAGGTACAGGAACAGATATAGGAACAGGAACGGGTACAGGAACAGGAACGGGTACAGGAACAGGAACAGATACAGGTACAGGAACAGATACAGGAACAGGAACGGGTACAGGAACAGATACAGGAACAGATACAGGAACAGATACAGGAACAGATACAGGAACAGGAATGGGTACAGGAACAGGACAGGAACAGATACAGGAACAGATACAGGAACAGATACAGGAACAGGAACGGGTACAGGAACAGATACAGGTACAGGAATGGGAAAAGGAACATATACAGGAACAGATACAGGAACAGGAACAGATACAGGAACAGATACAGGAACAGGAACGGATACAGGAACAGATACAGGAACAGATACAGGAACGGGAACAGATACAGGAACAGATACAGGAACAGGTACAGGAACAGATACAGGAGTGCATACAGGAAAATGTACAAGAACAAGAACAGGAACAGGAACGAGAACAGATACAGGAACAGCAACAGATACAGGAACAGGTACAGGTACAGGAATGGGAAAGGGAACAGATACAGGAACAGATACAGGAACAGGTACAGGAACAGGAACGGGACAGGAACAGGAACAGGTACAGGAACGTGTACGGGAACAGGTTCAGGAACGGGAACAAAAATGGGAATGGGAACAGGTATGGGAATGGATATGGGAACGGATACAGGAACAGGTACAGGAACAGGAACAGATACAGGAACCTGTACAGGAACAGTAACCTGAACAGGAATAAGAACATGTACAGGAACAGGTACGGATACAGGAATAGGAGGAAAAACGGGTACGGGTACACGTACAGGAACTGGAACAGGTACGGGAATGGATATGGGAACTGGTACAGGTAGAGGAACAGGTACAGGAACAAGAAGAGATACAGGAACAGGAACAAGAACAGGAGTGCATACAGGAAAATGTACAAGAACAGGAACAGGAACGAGAACGGATACAAGAACAAGAACAGGAGTGCATACAGGAAAATGTACAAGAACAGGAACAGGAACGAGAACGGATACAAGAACAAGAACAGGTACAGATACAGGAACAGGAACGAGAATGGATACAAGAACAGGTACAAGAACAAGAACAGGAATGGATACAGGAACAGGTATAGGAAGAAGAACAGGTACAGGTACAGGTACAGGAACAAGAACAGGTAGAGGTGGAGGAACAGGTAGAGGTGGAGGAACAAGTTCAGGAACAGGAAAAGGAACGAATACAGGTACAGGTAGAGGTAGAGGAACGTGTAGAGGTAGATGAACAGGTAGAGGTAGATGAACAGGTAGAGGTAGAGGTAGATGAACAGGTAGAGGTAGAGGTAGATGAACAGGTATAGGAACAGGTACAGGTAGATGAACAGGTAGAGGAACAGGTACATGTAGAGGAACAGATACAGGTAGTGGAACAGATACAGGTAGAGGAACAGGTAGAGGAACAGGTTGAGGTAGAGGAACAGGTAGAGGTAGAAGAACAGGTAGAGGAACAGGTAGAGTAACAGGTACAGGTAGATGAACAGGTAGAAGTAGAGGTAGAAGAACAGGTAGAGTAACAAGTAGAGGTAGATGAACAGGTAGATGTAGATGAACAGGTAGAGGAACAGGTAGAGGTAGGGCTAGAAGAACAGGTAGAGGCACAGGTACAGGTAGAGGAACAGGTAGAGGTAGAGGAACAGGTTGAGGTAGAGGAACAGGTAGAGGTACAGGTAGAAGAACAGGTAGAGGTAGAGGAACAGGTAGAGATAGAGGAACAGGTAGAGATAGAGGAACAGGTAGAGATAGAGGTAGAAGAACAGGTAGAGGAACAGGTAGAGATAGAGGAACAGGTAGAGATAGAGGAACAGGTAGAGATAGAGGAACAGGTAGAGATAGAGGTAGAAGAACAGGTAGAGGAACAGGTAGAGATAGAGGTAGAGGAACAGGTAGAGATAGAGGAACAGGTAGAGATAGAGGTAGAAGAACAGGTAGAGGAACAGGTAGAGATAGAGGAACAGGTAGAGGCAGAAGAACAGGTAGAGGTAGAAGAACAGGTAGAGGTAGAGGAACAGGTAGAGGCAGAAGAACAGGTAGAGGAACAGGTAGAGGTAGAAGAACAGGTAGAGGTAGAGGGACAGGTAGAGGCAGAAGAACAGGTAGAGGAACAGGTAGAGGTAGAAGAACAGGTAGAGGTAGAGGAACAGGTAGAGGAACAGGTAGAGGTAGAAGAACAGGTAGAGGTAGAGGAACAGGTAGAGGAACAGGTAGAGGTAGAAGAACAGGTAGAGGTAGAGGACCAGGTACAGGTAGTGGAACAGGTACAGGTAGAGGAACAGGTAGAGGTAGAGGACCAGGTAGAGGACCAGGTACAGGTAGATGAACAGGTACAGGTAGAGAAGCAGGTTGAAGAGGGACAGGTAGAGGTAGAAGAACAGGTAGAGGAACAGGTAGAGGTAGAGGTAGAAGAACAGGTAGAGGCACAGGTACAGGTAGAGGAATAGGTAGAGGTAGAGGAACAGGTTGAGGTAGAGGAACAGGTTGAGGTAGAGGAACAGGTAGATGAAGAGGAACAGGTAGAGGTAGAAGAACAGGTAGAGGAATAGGTAGAGGTAGAGGAACAGGTAGAGGTAGAGGAACAGGTAGAGGCAGAAGAACAGGTAGAGGAACAGGTAGAGGTAGAAGAACAGGTAGAGGTAGAGGTAGAGGAACAGGTAGAGGCAGAAGAACAGGTAGAGGAACAGGTAGAGGTAGAAGAACAGGTAGAGGTAGAGGGACAGGTAGAGGCAGAAGAACAGGTAGAGGAACAGGTTGAGGTAGAGGAACAGGTAGAGGTAGAAGAACAGGTAGAGGAACAGGTAGAGTAACAGGTACAGGTAGATGAACAGGTAGAAGTAGAGGTAGAAGAACAGTAGAGTAACAAGTAGAGGTAGATGAACAGGTAGATGTAGACGAAACAGGCAGGGAGGTGAAACAGGCAGAGGTAGGGGTAGAAGAACAGGGTGGATAACAGGTGTAGAGGAACAGGTAGATATAGAGAACAGGTTGAGGTAGAGGAACAGGTAGAGGTACAGGTAGAAGAACAGGTAGAGGTAGAGGAACAGGTAGAGATAGAGGAACAGGTAGAGATAGAGGAACAGGTAGAGATAGAGGTAGAAGAACAGGTAGAGGAACAGGTAGAGATAGAGGAACAGGTAGAGATAGAGGAACAGGTAGAGATAGAGGAACAGGTAGAGATAGAGGTAGAAGAACAGGTAGAGGAACAGGTAGAGATAGAGGTAGAGGAACAGGTAGAGATAGAGGAACAGGTAGAGATAGAGGTAGAAGAACAGGTAGAGGAACAGGTAGAGATAGAGGAACAGGTAGAGGCAGAAGAACAGGTAGAGGTAGAAGAACAGGTAGAGGTAGAGGAACAGGTAGAGGCAGAAGAACAGGTAGAGGAACAGGTAGAGGTAGAAGAACAGGTAGAGGTAGAGGGACAGGTAGAGGCAGAAGAACAGGTAGAGGAACAGGTAGAGGTAGAAGAACAGGTAGAGGTAGAGGAACAGGTAGAGGAACAGGTAGAGGTAGAAGAACAGGTAGAGGTAGAGGAACAGGTAGAGGAACAGGTAGAGGTAGAAGAACAGGTAGAGGTAGAGGACCAGGTACAGGTAGTGGAACAGGTACAGGTAGAGGAACAGGTAGAGGTAGAGGACCAGGTAGAGGACCAGGTACAGGTAGATGAACAGGTACAGGTAGAGAAGCAGGTTGAAGAGGGACAGGTAGAGGTAGAAGAACAGGTAGAGGAACAGGTAGAGGTAGAGGTAGAAGAACAGGTAGAGGCACAGGTACAGGTAGAGGAATAGGTAGAGGTAGAGGAACAGGTTGAGGTAGAGGAACAGGTTGAGGTAGAGGAACAGGTAGATGAAGAGGAACAGGTAGAGGTAGAAGAACAGGTAGAGGAATAGGTAGAGGTAGAGGAACAGGTAGAGGTAGAGGAACAGGTAGAGGCAGAAGAACAGGCAGAGAAACAGGTAGAGTAGAAGAACAGGTAGAGGTAGGAGGCAGGAGGAACAGGTAGAGGCAGAAGAACAGGTAGAGGAACAGGTAGAGGTAGAAGAACAGGTAGAGGTAGAGGGACAGGTAGAGGCAGAAGAACAGGTAGAGGAACAGGTAGAGGTAGAAGAACAGGTAGAGGTAGAGGAACAGGTAGAGGAACAGGTAGAGGTAGAAGAACAGGTAGAGGAACAGGTAGAGGTAGAGGTAGAAGAACAGGTAGAGGCACAGGTACAGGTAGAGGAATAGGTAGAGGTAGAGGAACAGGTTGAGGTAGAGGAACAGGTTGAGGTAGAGGAACAGGTAGATGAAGAGGAACAGGTAGAGGAACAGTGCATACACATAAACATGCACACACACACACACACACACACACACACACACACACACACACACACACACACACACACACACACACACACACACACACACACACACACACACACACACACACACACACACACACACACACACACCAGTATGAGGAGAAATGTGAGGACAGTGGACTGACTCACCCTCGCCAGGGAGCACGTCACGGTCGTAGAGACACAGGCTGTAACCATACTCCTCCTCCAGCACCTCCTCCACCTGACGCCTGTCCTCCTCACTGACACCTGACTCTGTGTCACTCTTATAACACAACACATAGGCATCGTAACGCTTCCCATCTGAAACACACCATTCAGGCAAGTTAGACAATGT
>NW_025758486.1:0-5140 GCF_021184085.1 Oncorhynchus gorbuscha | reverse complement strand
AGATGGATGTACTGGAGGGAGGGTCCTAGGTTATTACTCCAGATGGATGTACTGAGGGAGGGTCCTAGGTTATTACTGATGGATGTACTGGAGGGGAGGGTCCTAGGGTTATTACTCCAGATGGATGTACTGGAGGGGAGGGTCCGAGGTTATTACTAATGTACTGGAGGGGAGGGTTACTCCAAGATGGATGTACTGGAGGGAGGGGTCCTAGGTTATTACTCTAAGATGGATGTGTACTGGAGGGAGGGTCCTAGGTTATTACTCCAAGATGGATGTACTGGAGGAGGGTCCGAGGTTATTACTCCAGATGGATGTACTGGAGGAGGGTCCTAGGTTATTACTCCAAGATGGATGTACTGGAGGGCAGGGTCCCAGGTTGGCCTCCAGATGGATGCACTGGAGGAGGTCTAGGTTATGACTCCAGATGGATGTACTGGGAGGATGGGAGGGTCTAGGTTATTACTCTAAGATGATGTACTGGAGGGTCGGGTCGGGTCTAGGTTATTACTCCAAGACGGATGTACTGGAGGGGAGGGTCCTAGGTTATTACTCCAGATGGATGTACTGGAGGGGAGGGTCCTGGTTTACTCCAGATGGATGTACTGGAGGAGGGTTCGAGGGTATTACTCCCAGATGGATGTACTGGAGGGGAGGGTCCTAGGTTATTACTCCAAGATGGATGTACTGAGGGCAGGGTCTAGGTTATTACTCCAGATGGATGTACTGGAGGGAGGGTCCTAGGTTATGACTCCAGATGGATGTACTGACGGGATGGGAGGGTCCTAGGTTTACTCTAAGATGGATGTACTGGAGGGTCGGGTCGGGTCCTAGGTTATTACTCCAGATGATGTACTGGAGGGGGAGGGTCCAAATTTATGACTCCAGATGGATACTGGAGGGGATGGGAGGGTCCTAGGTTATTACTCTAAGATGGATGTACTGGAGGGTCGGGTCGGGTCCTAGGTTATTACTCCAAGACGGATGTACTGAGGAGGGTCCTAGGTATTACTCCCGAATGGATGTACTGGGAGGGGAGGGTCACAAATTTACTCCAGATGGATGTACTGGAGGGGAGGGTTCGAGGTTATTACTCCAGATGGATGTACTGGAGGGGGAGGGTCCTAGGTTAAGTTACCCAAGATGGATGTACTGGAGGGCAGGGTCCTAGGGTTATTACTCAGAATTGACGTACTGAGGGGAGTGGGTCCTAGGTTATGACTCCAGATGGATGTACTGGGCGGGATGGGAGGGTCCTAGGTTATTACTCTAAGATGGATGTACTGGAGGGTCGGGTCGGGTCCTAGGTTATTACTCCAAGACGGATGTACTGAGAGGAGGGTCTAGGGTTATTACTCCAGATGGAT
Organism: Oncorhynchus gorbuscha; assembly: GCF_021184085.1. Lineage (NCBI taxonomy): Eukaryota > Metazoa > Chordata > Actinopteri > Salmoniformes > Salmonidae > Oncorhynchus > Oncorhynchus gorbuscha. The sequence goes on along the minus strand of NW_025758486.1, from coordinate 3,773 downwards.
GTACTGAGAGGTCCTAGGTTATTACTCCAGATGGATGTACTGGGAGGGAGGGTCCTAGGGTTATTACTCCAGATGGATGTACTGGAGGGGAGGGGAGGTCTAGGTTATTACTCCAAGATGGATGTACTGGAGGGGAGGGGAGGGTCCTCGGTTACTCCAGATGAATGTACTGGAGGGGAGGGTCCTAGGTTATTACTCCAAGATGGATGTACTGGAGGGGAGGGGAGGGTCCAAGAGTTATAATAATAATAATAATAATAATATATGCCATTTAGCAGACGCTTTTATCCAAAACGACTTACAGTCATGTGTGCATACATTCTACGTATGGGTGGTCCCGGGATCGAACCCACTACCCTGGCGTTACAAGCGCCGTGCTCTACCAACTGAGCTACAGAAGGACCATTACTCCAGATGGATGTACTGGAGGGGAGGGGAGGGTCCTCGATTATTACTCCAGATGAATGTACTGGAGGGGAGGGTCCTAGGTTATTACTCCAAGATGGATGTACTGGAGGAGGGTTCGAGGTTATTACTCCAAGATGGATGTACTGGAGGGGAGGGTCCTAGGGTTATTACTCCAGATGGATGTACTGGAGGGGAGGGTCCTAGGGTTATTACTCCAAGATGGATGTACTGGAGGGGAGAGGAGGGGGTCCTAGGTTATTACTCCAGATGGATGTACTGGAGGGGAGGAGGGTCCTAGATTATTACTCCAAGATGGATGTACTGGAGGAGAGAGGTTCGAGGTTATTACTCCAAGATGGATGTACTGGAGGGGAGAGGGAGGGTCGAGGTTATTACTCCAAGATGGATGTACTGGAGGGGAATTCCTAGGTTATTACTCCAAGATGCATATACTGAGGGATGGTCCCTGTGGTAGGACCTGTAGCCCAGAACCTATGCACAGGACCTGTATTGGGACCTGTATTAGGACCTGTATTGGGACCTGTATTGGGACAAGTTTTGTGACGTTTTGATCTTCGGGCAGTTTTGGGGGCTGTTCACGCACACAGAATGTTTTATTGAGGCAGGGTGAGGTTGTGCTTGAAGTCTATGCCCCTTCGTCCGTCATTGGTCAAGAGCACTACTCCTAGTAGGACTGGGAACTATGGGCGTGATTCTTCAACTAAGTGTTTGTTGTTATTCAACAAGAGACGACTGGTTTTCATGTTGTTATTCAACAAGAACCCAGAGTGACTAGTTTTCATGCAAGTTTTCCACTTGAGAATTACTGCCCCACTATAGATGTAAAAATGCGCGACTAAGACCTTGCAAAAACATCAGAGTGATTTTCAGATTTCTTGATTTATCTTAGATACTGGACTATTTTAAGAAAGTGTTACTGGCTGTATTGTCTCCAGAGAAGAGACAAACGGTGATATTGCTGCTTTTTTTTAAATCTCGTTTTTTTAAGCAAAGGTTCTTTTGAAGGAGTATGCAAGCACAGACATTCACTTCCTACTAGGAGCAGTAAGAACCCAGTCTGAGTGTTCTGATGGGGGGAATGCTCTACTAGGAGCAGTAAGAACCTAGTCTGAGTGTTCTGATGGGGGGAGATGCTCTACTAGGAGCAGTAAGAACCTAGTCTGAGTGTTCTGATGGGGGGAGATGCTCTACTAGGAGCAGTAAGAACCTAGTCTGAGTGTTCTGATGGGGAGATGCTCTACTAGGAGCAGTAAGAACCCAGTCTGAGTGTTCTGATGGGGGAGATGCTCTACTAGGAGCAGTAAGAACCCAGTCTGAGTGTTCTGATAGGGGGAGATGCTCTACTAGGCAGTAGAACAATCTGAAGTGTTCTGATGAGGGGATGCTCTACTAGAAGAAAGAACCCAGTCTGAGTGTTCTGATAGGGGAGATGCTCTACTAGGAGCAGTAAGAACCCAGTCTGAGTGTTCTGATGGGGGGAGATGCTCTACTAGGAGCAGTAAGAACCCAGTCTGAGTGTTCTGATGGGGGAGATGCTCTACTAGGAGCAGTAAGAACCCAGTCTGAGTGTTCTGATGGGGGGAGATGCTCTACTAGGAGCAGTAAGAACCCAGTCTGAGTGTTCTGATGGGGGAGATGCTCTACTAGGAGCAGTAAGAACCCAGTCTGAGTGTTCTGATGGGGAGATGCTCTACTAGGAGCAGTAAGAACCCAGTCTGAGTGTTCTGATGGGGGAGATGCTCTACTAAGCAGTAAGAACCCAGTCTGAGTGTCCTGATGGGGAGATGCTCTACTAGGAGCAGTAAGAACCAATCTGAGTGTTCTGATAGGGGAGATGCTCTGCTAGGAGCAGTAAGAACCCAGTCTGAGTGTTCTGATGGGGGGGATGTCTACTAGGAGCAGTAAGAACCCAGTCTGAGTGTTCTGATGGGGGAGATGCTCTACTAGGAGCAGTAAGAACCCAGTCTGAGTGTTCTGATGAGGGAGATGCTCTACTAGGAGCAGTAAGAACCCCTGTCTGAGTGTTCTGCCGCTGGGGGAATACTCTACTAGGAACAGTAAGAACCCAGTCTGAGTGTTCTGCCGCTGGGGGGTGCTCTACTAGAGCAGTAAGAACCCAGTCTGAGTGTTCTGCCGCTGGGGGGAATGCTCTACTGAGCAGTAAGAACCCAGTCTGAGTGTTCTGCCGCTGGGGGGAATGCTCTACTGAGAGCAGTAAAGAACCCAGTCTGAGTGTTCTGCCGCTGGGGGAATGCTCTACTAGAGCGTAAGAACCCAGTCTGAGTGTTCTGCCGCTGGGGGGAATGCTCTACTAGGAGCAGTAAGAACCCAGTCTGAGTGTTCTGCTGCTGGGGGGAATGCTCTACTGAGCAGTAGAACCCAGTCTGAGTGTTCTGTTGGGGGGTGCTCTACTAGGGAGCAGTGAGAACCTGATCTGAGTGTTCTGCTGGGGGAGATGCTCTCGAGGCAGTAAGAACCTAGTGCAAGTGTTCTGCTGCTGAGATGCTCTACCAGGAGCAGTAAGAACCTAGTCTGAGTGTTCTGCTGAGGAGTGCTCTACTAGGGCCAGTGAAGAGCAAGTCAAGAGTGTTCTGCTGGGGGGTGCTCTGCTAGGAGCAGTGAGAACCCAGTCTGAGTGTTCTGCTGCTGAGAGGAGTGCTCTACTAGGAGCAGTGGGAGCCCAGTCTGAGTGTTCTGCTGCTGCTGAGGGAAGATGCTCTAGAGAACACTTCCTGGTTCTTCCCCAATATTTGGGGCCAAGTACTGCATCACCACAACCCACAAAAGTGAATACAGCATCCTGGAAAACCCTCTGCATTAACAGCAACCCTAGGGAAAACCCTCTGCCTTAACAGCAACCCTGGGAAAACCCTCTGCCTTAACAGCAACCCTGGGAAAACCCTCTGCATTAACAGCAACCCTGGGAAAACCCGCTGCATTAACAGCAACCCTGGCAAAACCCTCTGCATTAACAGCAACCCTGGGAAAACCCTCTGCCTTAACAGCAACCCTGGGAAAACCCTCTGCATTAACAGCAACCCTGGGAAAACCCTCTGCATTAACAGCAACCCTGGGAAAACCCTCTGCATTAACAGCAACCCTGGCAAAACCCTCTGCATTAACAGCAACCCTGGCAAAACCCTCTGCATTAACAGCAACCCTGGGAAAACCCTCTGCCTTAACAGCAACCCTGGGAAAACCCTCTGCATTAACAGCAACCCTGGGAAAACCCTCTGCATTAACAGCAACCCTGGGAAAACCCTCTGCCTTAACAGCAACCCTGGGAAAACCCTCTGCCTTAACAGCAACCCTGGGAAAACCCTCTGCCTTAACAGCAACCCTGG
>NW_025758485.1:0-5141 GCF_021184085.1 Oncorhynchus gorbuscha | reverse complement strand
TCTGTTCCTGCTCCCAGCTGTTCCTATTCCCCTAATCAACCATTTAGTCTTTCCACACCTGTTCCCTATCTTTTCCCTGATTAGAGTCCCTATTTCTCCCTTGTTTTCCGTTTCTGTCCTGTCGGATCCTTGTATATTGTTCACCGTGCTGTGTCTTTGTATCGCCCTGTCGTGTCGTGTTTCCCTCAGATGCTGCGTGGTGAGCAGGTGTCTGAGTCTGCTACGGTCAAGTGCCTTCCCGAGGCAACCTCCAGTTTATGATCGAGTCTCCAGTCTGTTCTCGTCATTACGAGTGGAATTGTTTTTATGCTTTATTTACCGCTCCGATTTGTCTAGGAGCATTGCATATTTCCTTTACTGGATTAAAGACTCTGTTTTCGCCAAGTCGCTTTTGGGTCCTCATTCACCTGCATAACAGAAGGATCCGACCAAAGAATGGACCCAGCGACTACAGACGCTCGTAACACTGCCGTCGAGATCCAAGGAGCCATGCTCGGCAGACACGAGCAGGAATTGTCTGCTGCTCGTCATGCCGTGGAGAACCTGGCCGCTCAGGTTTCCGACCTCTCTGGACAGTTCCAGAGTCTTCGTCTCGTGCCACCTGTTACTTCCTGGTCTGCCGAGCCTCCGGAACCTAGGGTTAATAACCCACCTTGTTACTCCGGGCAGCCCACGGAGTGCCGCTCCTTTCTCACCCAGTGTGATATTGTGTTCTCTCTCAACCCAACACATACTCTAGAGAGAGAGCTCGGGTTGCTTACGTCATTATCACTCCTTACTGGCCGGGCTCGAGAGTGGGGCACAGCTATCTGGGAGGCAAGGGCTGATTGTTCTAACAATTACCAGAACTTTAAAGAGGAGATGATTCGGGTTTTTGACCGTTCAGTTTTTGGTAGGGAGGCTTCTAGGGCCCTGGCTTCCCTATGCCAAGGTGATCGATCCATAACGGATTACTCTATAGAGTTTCGCACTCTTGCTGCCTCTAGTGACTGGAACGAGCCGGCGCTGCTCGCTCGTTTTCTGGAGGGACTCCACGCAGTGGTTAAAGATGAGATTCTCTCCCGGGAGGTTCCTTCCAGTGTGGACTCTTTGATTGCTCTCGCCATCCGCATAGAACGACGGGTAGATCTTCGTCACCAAGCTCGTGGAAGAGAGCTCGCGTCAACGGTGTTTCCCTGCTCCGCATCGCAACCATCTCCCTCCTCTGGCTCAGAGACTGAGCCCATGCAGCTGGGAGGTATTCGCATCTCGACTAAGGAGAGGGAACGGAGGATCACCAACCGCCTGTGCCTCTATTGCGGACTTGCTGGACATTTTGTCAATTCATGTCCAGTAAAAGCCAGAGCTCATCAGTAGCGGAGGGCTACTGGTGAGCGCTACTACTCAGGTCTCTCCATCTAGATCCTGTACTACTATGTCGGTCCATCTACGCTGGACCGGTTCGGGTGCTACATGCAGTGCCTTGATAGACTCTGGGGCTGAGGGTTGTTTCATGGACAAAGCATGGGCTCGGAAACATGACATTCCTTTCAGACAGTTAGACAAGCCTACGCCCATGTTCGCCTTAGATGGTAGTCATCTTCCCAGTATCAGATTTGAGACACTACCTTTAACCCTCACAGTATCTGGTAACCACAGTGAGACTATTTCTTTTTTGATTTTTCGTTCACCTTTTACACCTGTTGTTTTGGGTCATCCCTGGCTAGTATGTCATAATCCTTCTATTAATTGGTCTAGTAATTCTATCCTATCCTGGAACGTTTCTTGTCATGTGAAGTGTTTAATGTCTGCCATCCCTCCCGTTTCTTCTGTCCCCACTTCTCAGGAGGAACCTGGCGATTTGACAGGAGTGCCGGAGGAATATCATGATCTGCGCACGGTCTTCAGTCGGTCCCGAGCCAACTCCCTTCCTCCTCACCGGTCGTATGATTGTAGTATTGATCTCCTTCCGGGGACCACTCCTCCTCGGGGTAGACTATACTCTCTGTCGGCTCCCGAACGTAAGGCTCTCGAGGATTATTTGTCTGTGTCTCTTGACGCCGGTACCATAGTGCCTTCTTCCTCTCCGGCCGGGGCGGGGTTTTTTTTTGTTAAGAAAAAGGACGGTACTCTGCGCCCCTGCGTGGATATCGAGGGCTGAATGACATAACGGTTAAGAATCGTTATCCGCTTCCCCTTATGTCATCAGCCTTCGAGATTCTGCAGGGAGCCAGGTGCTTTACTAAGTTGGACCTTCGTAACGCTTACCATCTCGTGCGCATCAGAGAGGGGGGCGAGTGGAAAACGGCGTTTAACACTCCGTTAGGGCATTTTGAGTACCGGGTTCTGCCGTTTGGTCTCGCCAATGCGCCAGCTGTTTTCAGGCATTAGTTAATGATGTTCTGAGAGACATGCTGAACATCTTTGTTTTTGTCTACCTTGACGATATCCTGATTTTTTCACCGTCACTCGAGATTCATGTTCAGCACGTTCGACGTGTTCTCCAGCGCCTTTTAGAGAATTGTCTCTATGTGAAGGCTGAGAAGTGCTCTTTTCATGTCTCCTCCGTTACTTTTCTCGGTTCCGTTATTTCCGCTGAAGGCATTCAGATGGATTCCGCTAAGGTCCAAGCTGTCAGTGAGTGGCCCGTTCCAAGGTCACGTGTCGAGTTGCAGCGCTTTCTAGGTTTCGCTAATTTCTATCGGCGTTTCATTCGTAATTTCGGTCAAGTTGCTGCCCCTCTCACAGCTCTTACTTCTGTCAAGACGTGTTTTAAGTGGTCGGTTCCGCCCAGGGGAGCTTTTGATCTTCTAAAAGAACGTTTTACGTCCGCTCCTATCCTCGTTACTCCTGACGTCACTAGACAATTCATTGTCGAGGTTGGCCTTCAGAGGTAGGCGTGGGAGCCATTCTATCCCAGCGCTTCCAGTCTGACGATAAGGTTCATCCTTGCGCTTATTTTTCTCATCGCCTGTCGCCATCTGAACGCAACTATGATGTGGGTAACCGCGAACTGCTCGCCATCCGCTTAGCCCTAGGCGAATGGCGACAGTGGTTGGAGGGCGACCGTTCCTTTTGTCGTTTGGACAGACCATAAGAACCTTGAGTACATCCGTTCTGCCAAACGACTTAATGCTCGTCAAGCTCGTTGGGCGTTGTTTTCGCTCGTTTCGAGTTTGTGATTTCTTACCGTCCGGGTAGCAAGAACACCAAGCCTGATGCCTTATCCCGTCTGTTTAGTTCTTCTGTGGCTTCTACTGATCCCGAGGGGATTCTTCCTTATGGGCGTGTTGTCGGGTTGACAGTCTGGGGAATTGAAAGACAGGTTAAGCAAGCACTCACGCACACTGCGTCGCCGCGCGCTTGTCCTAGTAACCTCCTTTTCGTTCCTGTTTCCACTCGTCTGGCTGTTCTTCAGTGGGCTCACTCTGCCAAGTTAGCTGGTCATCCCGGTGTTCGAGGCACTCTTGCTTCTATTCGCCAGCGCTTTTGGTGGCCGACTCAGGAGCGTGACACGCGCCGTTTCGTGGCTGCTTGTTCGGACTGCGCGCAGACTAAGTCAGGTAACTCTCCTCCTGCCGGTCGTCTCAGACCGCTTCCCATTCCTTCTCGACCATGGTCTCACATCGCCCTAGACTTCATTACCGGTCTGCCTTTGTCTGCGGGAAGACTGTGATTCTTACGGTTGTCGATAGGTTCTCTAAGGCGGCACATTTCATTCCCCTCGCTAAACTTCCTTCCGCTAAGGAGACGGCACAAATCATCATCGAGAATGTGTTCAGAATTCATGGCCTCCCGTTAGACGCCGTTTCAGACAGAGGCCCGCAATTCACGTCACAGTTTTGGAGGAGTTCTGTCGTTTGATTGGTGCGTCCGTCAGTCTCTCTTCCGGGTTTCATCCCCAGTCTAACGGTCAAGCAGAGGGGCCAATCAGACGATTGGTCGCATACTACGCAGCCTTTCTTTCAGAAACCCTGCGTCTTGGGCAGAACAGCTCCCTGGGCAGAATACGCTCACAACTTCGCTTCCTTCGTCTGCTACCGGGTTATCTCCGTTTCAGAGTAGTCTGGGTTACCAGCCTCCTCTGTTCTCATCCCAGCTTGCCGAGTCAGCGTTCCCTCCGCTCAAGCGTTTGTCCAACGTTGTGAGCGCACCTGGAGGAGGGTGAGGTCTGCACTTTGCCGTTACAGGGCACAGACTGTGAGCCGCCAATAAACGTAGGATTAAGAGTCCAAGGTATTGTTGCGGCCAGAGAGTGTGGCTTTCCACTCGCAACCTTCCTCTTACGACAGCTTCTCGTAAGTTGACTCCATGGTTCATTGGTCCGTTCCGTGTCTCCCAGGTCGTCAATCCTGTCGCTGTGCGACTGCTTCTTCCGCGACATCTTCGTCGCGTCCATCCTGTCTTCCATGTCTCCTGTGTCAAGCCCTTTCTTCGCACCCCCGTTCGTCTTCCCTCCCCCCTCCCGTCCTTGTCGAGCGCACCTATTTACAAGGTACATAGGATCATGGACATGCGTTCTCGGGGACGGGGTCACCAATACTTAGTGGATTGGGAGGTTACGGTCCTGAGGAGAGGAGTTGGGTTCCGTCTCGGGACGTGCTGGACCGTTCACTGATTGATGATTTCCTCCGTTGCCGCCAGGATTCCTCCTCGAGTGCGCCAGGAGCGCTCGGTGGGGGGTACTGTCATGTTTTGTCTTATATTGTCTTGTCATTTTTGCTTTTCCTTCTGTTCGTTTTCCCTCTGCTGGTCTTATTAGGTTCTTTCCCTTTTTCTCTCTCTCCCTTCCTCTCTCTCTTCTTCTCTATCGTTCCGTTCCTGCTCCCAGCTGTTCCTATTCCCCTAATCAACCATTTAGTCTTCCCACACCTGTTCCCTATCTTTTCCCCTGATTAGAGTCCCTATTTCTCCCCTTGTTTTCCGTTTCTGTCCTGTCGGATCCTTGTATATTGTTCACCGTGCTGTGTCTTTGTATCGCCCTGTCGTGTCGTGTTTCCCTCAGATGCTGCGTGGTGAGCAGGTGTCTGAGTCTGCTACGGTCAAGTGCCTTCCCGAGGCAACCTCCAGTTTATAATCGAGTCTCCAGTCTGTTCTCGTCATTACGAGTGGAATTGTTTTTTATGCTTTATTTACCGCTCCGATTTGTCTAGGAGCATTGC
>NW_025758484.1:0-5141 GCF_021184085.1 Oncorhynchus gorbuscha | reverse complement strand
CTCTCCAGGCACCTCCCATCTACCTCAACTCCTCCAGGCTCCTCCCATCTAGCTCAACCCCTCCAGCCTCCTCCATGGTACTCCCATCTAGCTCAACTCCTCCAGGCTCCTCCCATCTAGCTCAACTCCTCCAGGCGCCTCCCATCTACCTCAACTCCTCCAGGCTCCTCCCATCTAGCTCAACTCCTCCAGGCTCCTCCCATCTAGCTCAACTCCTCCAGGCTCCTCCCATCGAGCTCAACCCCTCCAGGCTCCTCCCATCTAGCTCAACTCCTCCAGGCGCCTCCCATCTACCTCAACTCCTCCAGGCTCCTCCCATCTAGCTCAACTCCTCCAGGCTCCTCCCATCTAGCTCAATTCCTCCAGCCTCCTCCATGGTACTCCCATCTAGCTCAACCCCTCCAGCCTCCTCCAGGCTCCTCCCATCTAGCTCAAACCCTCCAGGCTCCTCCCATCTAGCTCAACCCCTCCAGCCTCCTCCGTGGTGTTCCCATCTAGCTCAACCCTCCAGGCTCCTCCCATCTAGCTCAACCCCTCCAGCCTCCTCCCATCTAGCTCAACCCCTCCAGCCTCCTCCATGGTCCTCCCATCTAGCTCAACCCCTCCAGCCTCCTCCCATCTAGCTCAACCCCTCCAGCCTCCTCCCATCTAGCTCAACCCCTCCAGTCTCCTTCAGGCTCCTCCGATCTAGCTCAACCCCCCAGGCTCCTCCCATCTAGCTCAACCCCTCCAGCCTCCTCCATGGTACTCCCATCTATCTCAACCCCTCCAGGCTCCTCCCATCTAGCTCAACTCCTCCAGGCTCCTCCCATCTAGCTCAACCCCTCCAGGCTCCTCCCATCTAGCTCAACTCCTCCAGGCTCCTCCCATCTAGCTCAACCCCTCCAGGCTCCTCCCATCTAGCTCAACTCCTCCAGGCTCCTCCCATCTAGCTCAACCCCTCCAGGCTCCTCCCATCTAGCTCAACCCCTCCAGGCTCCTCCCATCTAGCTCAACCCCTCCAGCCTCCTCCGTGGTGTTCCCATCTAGCTCAACCCTCCAGGCTCCTCCCATCTAGCTCAACCTCCAGCCTCCTCCCATCTAGCTCAACCCCTCCAGCCTCCTCCATGGTCCTCCCATCTAGCTCAACCTCCAGCCTCCTCCCCATCTAGCTCAACCCTCCAGCCTCCTCCCATCTAGCTCAACCCCTCCAGTCTCCTTCAGGCTCCTCCGATCTAGCTCAACCCCCAGGCTCCTCCCATCTAGCTCAACCCCTCCAGCCTCCTCCATGGTACTCCCATCTAGCTCAACCCTCCAGGCTCCTCCCATCTAGCTCAACTCCTCCAGGCTCCTCCCATCTAGCTCAACCCCTCCAGGCTCCTCCCATCTAGCTCAACTCCTCCAGGCTCCTCCCATCTAGCTCAACCCCTCCAGGCTCCTCCCATCTAGCTCAACTCCTCCAGGCTCCTCCCATCTAGCTCAACCCCTCCAGGCTCCTCCCATCTAGCTCAACCCCTCCAGGCTCCTCCCATCTAGCTCAACCCTCCAGGCTCCTCCCATCTAGCTCAACTCCTCCAGGCTCCTCCCATCTAGCTCAACCCCTCCAGGCTCCTCCCATCTACCTCAACTCCTCCAGGCTCCTCCCATCTAGCTCAACCCTCCAGGCTCCTCCCATCTAGCTCAACCCCTCCAGGCTCCTCCCATCTAGCTCAACTCCTCCAGGATCCTCCCATCTAGCTCAACTCCTCCAGGCTCCTCCCATCTAGCTCAACCCCTCCAGGCTCCTCCCATCTAGCTCAGCCCTCCAGGCTCCTCCCATCTAGCTCAACCCCTCCAGGCTCCTCCCATCTAGCTCAACTCCTCCAGGCGCCTCCCATCTACCTCAACTCCTCCAGGCTCCTCCCATCTAGCTCAACTCCTCCAGGCTCCTCCCATCTAGCTCAACTCCTCCAGGCTCCTCCCATCGAGCTCAACCCCTCCAGGCTCCTCCCATCTAGCTCAACTCCTCCAGGCACCTCCCATCTACCTCAACTCCTCCAGGCTCCTCCCATCTAGCTCAACCCCCTCCAGCCTCCTCCATGGTACTCCCATCTAGCTCAACTCCTCCAGGCTCCTCCCATCTAGCTCAACTCCTCCAGGCGCCTCCCATCTACCTCAACTCCTCCAGGCTCCTCCCATCTAGCTCAACTCCTCCAGGCTCCTCCCATCTAGCTCAACTCCTCCAGGCTCCTCCCATCGAGCTCAACCCCTCCAGGCTCCTCCCATCTAGCTCAACTCCTCCAGGCGCCTCCCATCTACCTCAACTCCTCCAGGCTCCTCCCATCTAGCTCAACTCCTCCAGGCTCCTCCCATCTAGCTCAATTCCTCCAGCCTCCTCCATGGTACTCCCATCTAGCTCAACCCCTCCACCCTCCTCCAGGCTCCTCCCATCTAGCTCAAACCCTCCAGGCTCCTCCCATCTAGCTCAACCCCTCCAGCCTCCTCCGTGGTGTTCCCATCTAGCTCAACCCCTCCAGGCTCCTCCCATCTAGCTCAACCCCTCCAGCCTCCTCCCATCTAGCTCAACCCCTCCAGCCTCCTCCATGGTCCTCCCATCTAGCTCAACCCCTCCAGCCTCCTCCCATCTAGCTCAACCCCTCCAGCCTCCTCCCATCTAGCTCAACCCCTCCAGTCTCCTTCAGGCTCCTCCGATCTAGCTCAACCCCCCCAGGCTCCTCCCATCTAGCTCAACCCCTCCAGCCTCCTCCATGGTACTCCCATCTAGCTCAACCCCTCCAGGCTCCTCCCATCTAGCTCAACTCCTCCAGGCTCCTCCCATCTAGCTCAACCCCTCCAGGCTCCTCCCATCTAGCTCAACTCCTCCAGGCTCCTCCCATCTAGCTCAACCCCTCCAGGCTCCTCCCATCTAACTCAACCCCTCCAGGCTCCTCCCATCTAGCTCAACCCCTCCAGGCTCCTCCCATCTAGCTCAACCCCTCCAGCCTCCTCCATGGTACTCCCATCTAGCTCAACCCCTCCAGGCTCCTCCAGGCTCCTCCCATCTAGCTCAACCCCTCCAGGCTACTCCCATCTAGCTCAACCCCTCCAGGCTCCTCCCATCTAGCTCAACCCTCCAGGCTCCTCCCATCTAGCTCAACCCTCCAGCCTCCTGCAGGCTCCTCCCAGCTAGCTCAACCCCTCCAGGCTCCTCCATGGTACTCCCATCTAGCTCAACCCCTCCAGGCTCCTCCCATCTAGCTCAACCCCTCCAGGCTTCTCCCATCTAACTCAACCCCTCCAGGCTCCTCCCATCTAGATCAACCCCTCCAGGCTCCTCCCATCTAACTCAACCCCTCCAGGCTCCTCCCATCTAGCTCAACCCCTCCAGGCTCCTCCCATCTAGCTCAACCCCTCCAGCCTCCTCCATGGTACTCCCATCTAGCTCAACCCCTCCAGGCTCCTCCAGGCTCCTCCCATCTAGCTCAACCCCTCCAGGCTACTCCCATCTAGCTCAACCCCTCCAGGCTCCTCCCATCTAGCTCAACCCCTCCAGCCTCCTCCATGGTACTCCCATCTAGCTCAACCCCTCCAGCCTCCTGCAGGCTCCTCCCAGCTAGCTCAACCCTCCAGGCTCCTCCAGGCTCCTCCCATCTAGCTCAACCCCTCCAGGCTTCTCCCATCTAACTCAACCCTCCAGGCTCCTCCCATCTAGATCAACCCCTCCAGGCTCCTCCCATCTAGCTCAACCCCTCCAGCCTCCTCCAGGCTCCTCCCATCTAGCTCAACCCCTCCAGCCTCCTCCAGGCTCCTGCCATCTAGCTCAACCCCTCCAGGCTCCTCCCATCTATGTGGTGATGGTGATGTGGTGATGATGTGGTGATGATGATGTGGTGATGATGATGTGGTGATGATGATGATGTGGTGATGGGGTGATGTGGTGATGATGATCTGGTGATGTGGTGATGATGATGTGGTGATGATGATCTGGTGATGTGGTGATGATGATGTGGTGATGATGATCTGGTGATGTGGTGATGATGATGTGGTGATGATGATGTGGTGATGTGGTGATCTGGTGATGATGATGATGTGGTGAGGTGGTGATGATGATGTGATGATGTGGTGATGATGATGTGTTGATGTGGTGATGATGATGTGGTGATGATGATGTGGTGATGTGGTGATCTGGTGATGATGATGATGTGGTGAGGTGGTGATGATGATGTGATGATGTGGTGATGATGATGTGGTGATGTGGTGATGATGATGTGGTGATGATGATGATGTGGTGATGTGGTGATTATGATGTAGTGATGATGATGATGATGACGAGGTGATGGTGATGTGATGATGTGGTGATGATGATGATGTGGTGATGATGATGTGGTGATCTGGTGATGATGATGTGGTGATGATGATGTGGTGATGATGATGTGGTGATGATGTGATGATGTGGTGATGATGATGTGATGATGTGGTGATGATGATGTGGTGATGTGATGTGGTGATGATGATGTGGTGATGATGATGTGGTGATCTGGTGATGGTGATGATGATGTGGTGATGATGATGTGGTGATCTGGTGATGATGATGTGGTGATGTGGTGATGATGATGTGGTGATGTTAATAATGATGATGTGGTGATGTGGTGATGTCTATGATGATGATGTGGTGATGTGGTGATCTGGTGATGATGATGTGGTGATGATGATGTGGTGATCTGGTGATGATGATGTGGTGATGTGGTGATGATGATGTGGTGATGTGGTGATGTTTATAATGGTGATGTGGTGATGTCTATGATGATGTGATGATGATGTGGTGATGTGGTGATGTCTATGATGATGTGATGATGATGTGGTGATGTGGTGATGTCTATGATGATGTGGTGATGATGATGATGATGTGGTGATGATGTGGTGATGATGATGATGATGATGATGTGGTGATGTTGATGTGGTGATGATGATATGGTGATCTGGTGATGATGATGTGGTGACGATGATGTGGTGATGATGATGTGGTGATGATGATGTGGTGATGTGGTGATGATGATGTGGTGATCTGGTGATGATTATGTGGTGATGTGGTGATGTCTATGATGATGTGATGATGATGTGGTGATGTGGTGATGTCTATGATGATGTGGTGATGATGATGGGTGATGATGATATGGTGATGT
>NW_025758483.1:0-5142 GCF_021184085.1 Oncorhynchus gorbuscha | reverse complement strand
AATAGAGACAGAATATGGAGAGTGAGAGAGAATAGAGACAGAATAGAGAGAGAGAATAGAGACAGAATAGAGAGAGAGAGAGAATAGAGAGACAGAATATGGAGAGAGAGAATATAGAGAGACAGAATATGGAGAGAGAGAATAGAGAGACAGAATATGGAGAGAGAGAGAGAATAGAGAGACAGAATATGGAGAGAGAGAATAGAGACAGAATATGGAGAGACAGAATATGGAGAGTAGAGAGAGAATAGAGACAGAATATGGAGAGAGAGAATAGAGAGACAGAATATGGAGAGAGAGAATAGAGAGACAGAATATGGAGAGAGAGAATAGAGAGACAGAATATGGAGAGAGAGAGAATAGAGAGACAGAATATGGAGAGAGAGAATAGAGAGACAGAATATGGGAGAGAGAGAATAGAGAGACAGAATATGGAGAGAGAGAATAGAGAGCAGAATATGGAGAGAGAGAATAGAGAGAGAATAGAGAGACAGAATATGGAGAGAGAGAATAGAGAGACAGAATATGGAGAGAGAGAATAGAGAGACAGAATATGGAGAGAGAGAATAGAGAGACAGAATATGGAGAGAGAGAATAGAGAGACAGAATATGGAGAGAGAGAATATGGAGAGAGAGAATATGGAGAGAGAGAATATGGAGAGAGAGAGAGAATAGAGAGAGAGAGAATAGAGAGACAGAATATGGAGAGAGAGAATAGAGAGAGAATAGAGAGACAGAATATGGAGAGAGAGAATAGAGAGACAGAATATGGAGAGAGAGAATAGAGAGACAGAATATGGAGAGAGAGAATAGAGACAGAATATGGAGAGAGAGAATAGAGAGACAGAATATGGAGAGAGAGAATAGAGAGACAGAATATGGAGAGAGAGAATAGAGACAGAATATGGAGAGAGAGAATAGAGAGACAGAATATGGAGAGAGAGAATAGAGAGACAGAATATGGAGAGAGAGAATAGAGAGACAGAATATGGAGAGAGAGAATAGAGAGACAGAATATGGAGAGAGAGAATAGAGAGACAGAATATGGAGAGAGAGAATAGAGAGAGATTAGAGAGACAGAATATGGAGAGAGAGAATAGAGAGACAGAATATGGAGAGAGAGAATAGAGAGACAGAATATGAGAGAGAGAGAGAATAGAGAGACAGAATATGGAGAGAGAGAATAGAGAGACAGAATATGGAGAGAGAGAGAATAGAGAGACAGAATATGGAGAGAGAGAATAGAGAGACAGAATATAGAGAGAGAGAATAGAGAGACAGAATATGGAGAGAGAATAGAGAGACAGAATATGGAGAGAGAGAATAGAGAGACAGAATATGGAGAGAGAGAATAGAGAAACAGAATATGGAGAGAGAGAATAGAGAGACAGAATATGGAGAGAGAGAATAGAGAGAGAGACAGAATATGGAGAGAGAATAGAGAGACAGAATATGGAGAGAGAGAATAGAGAGACAGAATATGGAGAGAGAGAATAGAGAGAGAGACAGAATATGGAGAGAGAATAGAGAAACAGAATATGGAGAGAGAGAATAGAGAGACAGAATATGGAGAGAGAGAATAGAGAGAGAGACAGAATACGGAGAGTGAGAGCGACTGGGGTTTGGAGGATAGAAATAAGACCCTGGGGGGGGGAACATCCACATAATTCAGTGTTTAGAGGTATTAGAAGGCCATCTTCACTGCTACAACACGTCTGACAGGATACCTCTCCAGATACACTAAATAACTATGAAGTATTGATCTCTCAGTATTGATCTCTTGGTATTTCGTATATAAGCATCAGGGCTGATCCCATCTAGTCGGTTGTTCGGTCGCTACTCTGTTGTTCGGCAGAGATTTTTTTTTTTGTAGAGCGGTAGCAAAATTGATTAAACCGCTCAACTAAAAAATAACAAATCTCAGCCGACCCGACTCATAGTATTTCTGATCGTCTTAACACCATCGCTGCGGTTTCCCGGCAACCCAGGCTCCTTACACAAACCAAAACGCCCACTGATGTTAAGTTTCTTCTCCACAGTAAGTCTGGATCTGAGTAACTCCTGAGTAACACATTCTAACCGTTCTGATTGGTCCCAGACACCGATGGGGCGGGACAGAGCCAGAACACTGATGTTAAGTTTCTTCTCCACAGCAAGTCTGGATCTGAGTAACTCCTTGAGTAACACATTCTAACCGTTCTGATTGGTCCCAGACGCCGATGGGGCGGGACAGAGCCAGAACACTGATGTTAAGTTTCTTCTCGACAGCAAGTCTGGATCTGAGTAACTCCTTGAGTAACACATTCTAACCGTTCTGATTGGTCCCAGACACCGATGGGGCGGGACAGAGCCAGAACACGTGGTGTTAAAGCTGTTTTTTTTTTCTTCTAGAATTCGTCATTGGCTTTGACACTCTGATTTTCAAGATACTCTGATTTGGTTAGAGATGATCCACTCACTGATGACTCTCTTGTTGACACAGAGCAGAGGGAGAATTCAGTTCGAGTCGTCAGGTAAAAGAGCTGTGAAGCTTCGAGGAAAATGCCGTCTTCACCTCAAAAGAGCAAGAAAACAAAGTCTGTTTTTTACATCCACATTGAAATGTATTAGAAAAATCGTTCCAGCTTTCTCCTTTGGCTTGAAAGGGAAACATATAGCTCTCGATTCAGTGGAAACATCACAAAATACCTGACGACTTCTTATCCCTTCTGGAAATACAGCTGTGTCTGTCCAGAGCTCACTGGCACAGGAAACTAAGGGCCCAGAATAGTTGATACAATGTTGCAAGCTTTGCAAGCCCTGCCTGAACCCAGTTGATACAATGTTGCAAGCTTTGTAAGCCCTGCCCAGTTGATATGCAAGTTTGCGCTTTGCCCCTGCTGCAAGCCAGTTGATACAATGTTGCTGCTGCAAGCCCTGCCTGAACCCAGTTGATACAATGTTGCAAGCTTTGCAAGCCCTGCTGAACCCAGTTGATACAATGTTGCAAGCTTTGCAAGCCCTGCTGAACCCAGTTGATACAATGTTGCAAGCTTTGCTAGTGTGAGCTTCATGGCCGAACCCAGTTGATACAAGCTACATGTTATTTTATTCATGTTATTTTCCATTGTAGTATATCTGAGTGTAGTATATCTGAGTGTAGTATATCTGAGTGTAGTATATCTGAGTGTAGTCTAGTCAGTGTAGTATATCTGAGTGTAGTATATCTGAGTGTAGTATATCTGAGTGTAGTCTAGTCAGTGTAGTATATCTGAGTGTAGTATATCTGAGTGTAGTCTAGTCAGTGTAGTATATCTGAGTGTAGTCTAGTCAGTGTAGTATATCTGAGTGTAGTCTAGTCAGTGTAGTCTAGTCAGTGTAGTCTAGTCAGTGTAGTCTAGTCAGTGTAGTCTAGTCAGTGTAGTATATCTGAGTGTAGTATATCTGAGTGTAGTATATCTGAGTGTAGTCTAGTCAGTGTAGTATATCTGAGTGTAGTCTAGTCAGTGTAGTCTAGTCAGTGTAGTCTAGTCAGTGTAGTCTAGTCAGTGTAGTCTAGTCAGTGTAGTCTAGTCAGTGTAGTATATCTGAGTGTAGTCTAGTCAGTGTAGTATATCTGAGTGTAGTCTAGTCAGTGTAGTATATCTGAGTGTAGTCTAGTCAGTGTAGTCTAGTCAGTGTAGTCTAGTCAGTGTAGTCTAGTCAGTGTAGTCTAGTCAGTGTAGTCTAGTCAGTGTAGTCTAGTCAGTGTAGTATATCTGAGTGTAGTCTAGTCAGTGTAGTATATCTGAGTGTAGTCTAGTCAGTGTAGTATATCTGAGTGTAGTCTAGTCAGTGTAGTCTAGTCAGTGTAGTCTAGTCAGTGTAGTATATCTGAGTGTAGTCTAGTCAGTGTAGTTTATCTGAGTGTAGTCTAGTCAGTGTAGTCTAGTCAGTGTAGTATATCTGAGTGTAGTCTAGTCAGTGTAGTTTATCTGAGTGTAGTCTAGTCAGTGTAGTCTAGTCAGTGTAGTATATCTGAGTGTAGTCTAGTCAGTGTAGTTTATCTGAGTGTAGTCTAGTCAGTGTAGTCTAGTCAGTGTAGTATATCTGAGTGTAGTCTAGTCAGTGTAGTATATCTGAGTGTAGTCTAGTCAGTGTAGTATATCTGAGTGTAGTCTAGTCAGTGTAGTCTAGTCAGTGTAGTATATCTGAGTGTAGTCTAGTCAGTGTAGTATATCTGAGTGTAGTCTAGTCAGTGTAGTATATCTGAGTGTAGTCTAGTCAGTGTAGTATATCTGAGTGTAGTCTAGTCAGTGTAGTCTAGTCAGTGTAGTATATCTGAGTGTAGTCTAGTCAGTGTAGTCTAGTCAGTGTAGTATATCTGAGTGTAGTCTAGTCAGTGTAGTCTAGTCAGTGTAGTATATCTGAGTGTAGTCTAGTCAGTGTAGTATATCTGAGTGTAGTCTAGTCAGTGTAGTATATCTGAGTGTAGTCTAGTCAGTGTAGTCTAGTCAGTGTAGTATATCTGAGTGTAGTCTAGTCAGTGTAGTATATCTGAGTGTAGTCTAGTCAGTGTAGTATATCTGAGTGTAGTCTAGTCAGTGTAGTCTAGTCAGTGTAGTCTAGTCAGTGTAGTCTAGTCAGTGTAGTCTAGTCAGTGTAGTCTAGTCAGTGTAGTCTAGTCAGTGTAGTCTAGTCAGTGTAGTCTAGTCAGTGTAGTATATCTGAGTGTAGTCTAGTCAGTGTAGTCTAGTCAGTGTAGTATATCTGAGTGTAGTATAGTCAGTGTAGTATATCTGAGTGTAGTCTAGTCAGTGTAGTCTAGTCAGTGTAGTCTAGTCAGTGTAGTCTAGTCAGTGTAGTCTAGTCAGTGTAGTCTAGTCAGTGTAGTCATAGTCTGAGTGTAGTCTAGTCAGTGTAGTCTAGTCAGTGTAGTATATCTGAGTGTAGTCTAGTCAGTGTAGTATAGTCTGAGTGTAGTCTAGTCAGTGTAGTCTAGTCAGTGTAGTCTAGTCAGTGTAGTCTAGTCAGTGTAGTCCAGTCAGTGTAGTCTAGTCAGTGTAGTCAGTAGTGGCCTGGGTCAGTGTAGTCTAGTCAGTGTAGTCATATCTGAGCGTAGTCTAGTCAGTGTAGTATATCCGAGTGTAGTCTAGTCAGTGTAGTCTAGTCAGGTGTAGTCTA
>NW_025758482.1:0-5142 GCF_021184085.1 Oncorhynchus gorbuscha | reverse complement strand
GACTACTGCCGAGGCCAGAGACACTGTAATGTAGACTACTGCCGAGGCCAGAGATACTGTAATGTAGACTACTGCCGAGGCCAGAGATACTGTAATATAGACTGCTGGACTACTGCCGAGGCCAGAGATACTGTAATATAGACTACTGCTGAGCCCAGAGATACTGTAATATAGACTACTGCCGAGCCCAGCGGGAAACGCCCACCTGGAGTCAGCAAACACAGGGAACTCCAGGGAGATATTCTCTGTATGTTTCTGTGTGTATTGACACGAGGGATTTGTCTACTTTCCAGTAGCACGACCCAACACCACCCCTCTGTAATGATGCAGGGCTGGAACTAGCAACAATGTGCTCTGTCAGTCAGAGCAGCTCCACGATGGGCACAGGGCTGACAAAGGTGCCTTGTATGGTTCAGTGTGGGCCAATCAGATCACATTGTTGCTCGGCTTAAAGACGTTGGCTTACATGTTATTTAAAGTATGACCAAAGTCCCCTACTTTCCAGGAAGTGGAGGAAAGGAGAAAGCCCCAGTGCTCTTGGGAAGTCTGCTACGCATCGATTCCTGTTCCCTGGTATGACTGGATGTTGGATAAAGTACCCAATTATCATACTTGAGTAAAAGTACAGACACCTTTTTTAAAAGAAAATGACTCAAGTCACCCAGTAAAATACTACTTGAGTAAATATATTTGGTTTTAAATGTTCTGAAGTATCAAAAGTAAAAGTATAAATAATTTAAAATGACTTGATTAAGCAAACCAGACACGATTTTCTGTTTTTATATTGATTTACGGATAGCCAGGGTCACAGTTCAACACTCAGACATCATTTATGTACGGAGCATGTGTGTTTAGTGAGTCCACCAGATCAGAGGTCGTAGGGATGACCAGGGATGTTCTCTTGATAAGTGGGTGAATCCTGTCCTGTTAAGCATTCCAAATGTAACCGGTACTTTTAGGTGGCAGGGAAAATGTATGGGGTAAAAAGTACATTATTTTCCTTAAGAATCTAGTGAAGTAAAAGTTGTCAAAAATATAAATAGTAAATTACAGAAACCCCAAAAAACGACAAAGTAATACTTAAGTACTTTACACCACTGGTATGACCGGGGCTCTAACACAGAGCAGATTCAGATCTCTTCACCCTGGCTCTCAATTCAATAGACTTTATTGACATGGTCAAGTATTACATTGTCAAATATACATATAACAAAATGGTGGGACCAACAGAGATAATAGCAGTAGTGGAAATGGGATCATCATTTAACAGCAACTACAACAACAATATTAATGAGAATAACTATAATATATTAAAGCAATAGTATATCCAGTGAGCAGTTCTCTCTCCTCTATATCTCTATCGATCTATCGATCTGACTTGTACCATACAGTAGTATCGATCGATCGATCGCTGATTATTACTACTGTATGGTACAAGTCTTACCTTCACTAGAAGAGTCTAGTCAGATGGTTATCATTGTCAGAATCTGCTGAATGTCTCAGTTCTGGTGTTTCATCAGGACTGTAGAACTTAGCAGGCTAGAAATAGACCTTTCAACTGTTCCTAGGTCTGCTCTTAAAATAGACCCTTCAAACCGTTCCACGTCTGCTCTTAAATAGACCCCTCAACTGTTCCTAGGTCTGCTCTTAAATAGACCCTTCAACTGTTCCTATGTCTGCTCTTAAATAGACCCCTCAACTGTTCCTAAGTCTGCTCTTAAATAGACCCTCAACTGTTCCTAGTGCTGCTTGCTCTTAAATAGACCCTCAACTGTTCCTAGGCTGCTTGCTCTTAAATAGACCCCCAACTGATCCTAGGCTGCTTGCTCTAAATAGACCCCTCAACTGATCCTAGGGCTGCTTGCTCTTAAATAGACCCCTCAACTGATCCTAGGGCTGCTTGCTCTTAAATAGACTCTGTTCCTATGTCTGCTTGCTTTAAATAGACCTATGTTCCTGCTTGCTCTTAAATAGACCCTTCAACTGTTCCTAAGTCTGCTCTTAAATAGACCCCTCAACTGTTCCTAAGTCTGCTCTTGAAATAGACCCCTCAACTGTTCCTAGGGCTGCTTGCTCTTAAAATAGACCTCAACTGATCCTAGGGCTGCTTGCTCTTAAATAGACCTCAACTGGATCCTAGGGCTGCTTGCTCTTAAAATAGACCCCTCAACTGATCCTAGGGCTGCTTGCTCTTAAATAGACCTCAACTGATCCTAGGGCTGCTTGCTCTTAAATAGACCCTCAACTGTTCCTAGGCTGCTTGCTCTAAATAGACCCCTCAACTGTTCCTAGGGCTGCTTGCTCTAAATAGACCCCTCAACTGTTCCTAGGGCTGCTTGCTCTTAAATAGACACCTCAACTGTTCCTAGGGCTGCTTGCTCTTAAATAGACACCTCAACTGTTCCTAGGGCTGCTTGCTCTTAAATAGACACCTCAACTGTTCCTAGGGCTGCTTGCTCTTAAATAGACACCTCAACTGTTCCTAGGGCTGCTTGCTCTTAAATAGACACCTCAACTGTTCCTAGGGCTGCTTGCTCTTAAATAGACACCTCAACTGTTCCTAGGGCTGCTTGCTCTTAAATAGACACCTCAACTGTTCCTAGGGCTGCTTGCTCTTAAATAGACACCTCAACTGTTCCTAGGGCTGCTTGCTCTTAAATAGACCCTTCAACTGTTCCTAGGGCTGCTTGCTCTTAAATAGACACCTCAACTGTTCCTAGGGCTGCTTGCTCTTAAATAGACCCTTCAACTGTTCCTAGGGCTGCTTGCTCTTAAATAGACACCTCAACTGTTCCTAGGGCTGCTTGCTCTTAAATAGACCCCTCAACTGTTCCTAGGGCTGCTGTTATAGTGTCTGTGGCCCGAGTTGAGTTTCTGGGGTTGCCAGATTTGCCTCATTACTTGCAGGAATTCTACATGAGTTTCCCAGAATGCTCCATTGGCTTTCTTTCAGTCTCTCACTATACTACCGCCACACTCTTAACCCCTCGATGCCCACATTATATTCCATCCAATGTCGACCTTCTGTAGATAATCTCTCTCTTCTCTCTGTTAGAGGCATCTCTGTGTCTCTCTGTCCAACAGGCTGTGTTCAAACCCATAAGTTTCTTATGGAATTGGAAATCAATGGCTCCCACCAGCGCAGTGCCATTGAGAACTCTCTTTTGGCTTAATTTAATTCTGTTTTATCTGCTTCCACATATCCGTCTGACGGTGGTGGGAGGGGGAGAGTCTGACGCTGGAGGGAGGGGGAGAGTCTGACGCTAGGGGAGAGTCTGACGCTAGGGGAGAGTCTGACGCTGGAGGGAGGGGAGAGCTGTCTGTAGTCGAGCTGGAGGGGTGAGAGTCTGACGCTGGAGGGAGGGTGAGAGTCTGGCGCTGGAGGGAGGGGGAGAGTCTGGCGCTGGAGGGAGGGGGGAGAGTCTGACGCTGGAGGGAGGGGAGAGTCTGACGCTGGAGGGAGGGGGAGAGTCTGACGCTGGAGGGAGGGGGAGAGTCTGACGCTGGAGGGAGGGGGGAGTCTGACGCTGGAGGGAGGGGGAGAGTCTGACGCTGGAGGGAGGGGGAGAGTCTGACGCCGGAGGGAGGGGAGAGTCTGACGCCGGAGGGAGGGAGAGTCTGACGCCGGAGGGGGGGAGAGTCTGCGCGGAGGGAGGGAGAGTCTGAGCGAGAGGCAGCAGGAGGGAGGGGAGAGTCTGACGCCGGAGGGAGGGGAGAGTCTGACGCCGGAGGGAGGGGAGAGTCTGACGCTGGAGGGAGGGGAGAGTCTGACGCTGGAGAGGAGAGTCTGGGAAGGAAGTCTGACGCCGGAGGGAGGGAGAGTCTGACGCCGGAGGGAGGGAGAGTCTGACGCCGGAGGGAGAGAGTCTGGACGCCGGAGGGGGGGGAGAGTCTGACGCCGGAGGGAGGGGAGAGTCTGACGCCGGAGGGAGGGGGAGAGTCTGACGCCGGAGGGAGGAGGGAGAGTCTGGACGCCGGAGGGAGGGGGAGAGTCTGACGCCGGAGGGAGGGGGAAGAGTCTGACGCCGGAGGGAGGGGGAGAGTCTGACGCCGGAGGGAGGGGAGAGTCTGACGCCGGAGGGAGGGGAAGAGTCTGACGCCGAGGGAGGGAGGGGGAAAGAGTCTGACGCCGGAGGGAGGGAGAGTCTGACGCCGGAGGGAGGGAAGAGTCTGACGCCGGAGGGAGGGGGAAGAGTCTGACGCCGGAGGGAGGGAAGAGTCTGACGCCGGAGGAGGGGAAGAGTCTGACGCCGAGAGGGAGGGAAGAGTCTGACGCCGGAGGGAGAAGAGTCTGACGCCGGAGGGAGGGGGAAGAGTCTGGCGCCGGAGGAGGGGGAAGAGTCTGACGCGGGGAAGAGTCTGACGCCGGAGGGAGGGAGAAGAGTCTGACGCCGGAGGGAGCGGGGAAGAGTCTGACGCCGGAGGGAGCAAGAGGAGCAGACAGACTAAAGGGAGAGATTTTCTCTCATCACTGTCCTCCTGCTCAGCCAGTGGGTTAATCAATAGCCAAAATTAGCAACATCTCTCTGACTCACTGTCTGTCTAGAGCCAACAGGGAGTTTACTAGTCTGAGGGGAGAGGAAGAGGGAGAGGAAGAGGGAGAGGAAGAGGGAGAGGAAGAGGGAGAGGAAGAGGGAGAGAGAGGAAGAGGGGGGAAGAGACTGAGAGTGGTAGTGGAATGTTCCAGTCTGTGTTGGCCAGTGTGCTGTGTTCTCTTAGTCTGTTTTGTGTCTGAGACCATTCTAATTGGCTGCTGAGGACTGGCCCGGTGATGGATGGAGGACTGGCCCGGTGATGGATGGAGGACTGGCCCGGTGATGGATGGAGGACTGGCCCGGTGATGGATGGAGGACTGGCCCGGTGATGGATGGATGGCCTCGGCTAGTGCTCAATGAGTCTGTGTGTGTGTGCACGGCGGTTCATTAAATCATCCTAACGTGGTGAACACCTGCATCTATCACAGTGTTCTGATTTCTGCCTAATGAGGTGGATGTGCCATGGTGGGAGACACAGTCCGGAAGGACGGACACACACACACACATACACACACACACGCTAGGAGGCAACCGAGGGGAAAAACAAACTGTTGGTCTAGGAACAGCAGGCATTGACATGCGCGTACACACACACACACACACACAC
>NW_025758481.1:0-5143 GCF_021184085.1 Oncorhynchus gorbuscha | reverse complement strand
TGTTATGCAGGTGAAGGAGGACCCAAACGCGACTTAACAGAAACAGAGTTTATTAATGCTCAAAACCGAATAACTGAAATCCTCTAGATAGTAGAGGGGAAAACAACTGGAGAAGCGGCCACAGACTGCAGGTCGCTTCGGGTAGGCGCAGGCCGTAGTCAACTGAGACACCTGCTCACACGCAGCGTCTGAAGAAGGCACAAAACACGACAGGACAGGGTGATACACAATCACGGCAAAAACACGACAGGACAGGGCGAAACGCAATTACAGCATGGAATACAAAACAAGGAACCGATGGAACAGGAACGGATCACAAAGGAATAAATAGGGAGTCTAATCAGGGGAAAGGATCGGGAACAGGTGTGGAAAGACTAAATGATGATTAGGGAATAGGAACAGCTGGGAGCAGGAACGGAACGACAGAGAAGAGAGAGCGAGAGAGAGAGAGGGAGGGGGAGAGAGAAGGATAGAACCAAACAAGACCAGCAGAGGGAAACGAATAGCATGGGGAGACAGAGACAAGACATGGGACAAGACATGACAATGAAGGAGGAATGAACAGGAAATCATGACAGTACCCCCAGACGGAACCCAACTCACCGTAACCCTCCCAATCCACTAGCGCCTGTCCATAATTTTATGTACCTTGTAAATAGGTGCGCACTCGAGAAAGGCTTAACACAGGAGGAACGGGGATGCGACGAAGATGTCGCGGAAAGGCAACGGAGGAAATCACGGAACGGACCAATGAACCGCGGAGTCAACTTACGAGAAGCTGTCGTAAGAGGAAGGTTGCGAGTGGAAAGCCAGCACGGACTCTTAATCCTGATTGGCGTGCTCTCACGGAACCCAACCTCCCTCTCTCCAGGTGCGCTCACAACGTTGGACAAACGCTGAGGCGGAGGGAACGCTGGACTCGGCAAGCTGGGATGAGAACAGAGGAGGCTGGTAACCCAGACTACTCTGAAACGGGAGATAACCCGGTAGCAGACGAAGGAAGCGAATTGAGCGTATTCTGCCCAGGGAGCTGTTCTGCCCAAGACGCAGGGTTCCTGAAAGAAAGGCTGCGGTGAAAAGTGCGACCAATCGTCTGATTGGCCCTCTGCTTGGACTGTTAGACTGGGGATGAAACCCGAAGAGAGACTGACGGACGACAATCAAACGACAGAACTCCCTCCCAAAACTGTGACGTGAATTGCGGACCTCTGTCTGAAACGGCGTCTAACGGGAGGCCATGAATTCTGAATACATTCTCAATAATGATTTGTGCCGTCTCCTTAGCGGAAGGAAGTTTAGCGAGGGGAATGAAATGTGCCGCCTTAGAGAACCTATCGACAACCGTCAGAATCACAGTCTTCCCGCAGACAAAGGCAGACCGTAATGAAGTCTAAGGCAATGTGAGACCATGGTCGAGAAGGAATGGGGAGCGGTCTGAGACGACCGGCAGGAGGAGAGTTACCCGACTTAGTCTGCGCGCAGTCCGAACAGGCAGCCACGAAACGGCGCGCGTGTCACGCTCCTGAGTCGGGCCACCAAAAGCGCTGGCGAATAGACGCAAGAGTGCCTCGAACACCGGGGATGACCCGCTAACTTGGCAGAGTGAGCCCACTGAAGAACAGCCAGACGAGTGGAAACAGGGAACGAAAAAGGAGGTTACTAGGACAAGCGCGCGGCGACGCAGTGTGCGTGAGTGCTTGCTTAACCTGTCTTTCAATTCCCCAGACTGTTAACCCGACAACACGCCCATAAGGAAGAATCCCCTCGGGATCAGTAGAAGCCACAGAAGAACTAAACAGACGGGATAAGGCATCAGGCTTGGTGTTCTTGCTACCCGGACGGTAAGAAATCACAAACTCGAAACGAGCGAAAAACAACGCCCAACGAGCTTGACGGGCATTAAGTCGTTTGGCAGAACGGATGTACTCAAGGTTCTTATGGTCTGTCCAAACGACAAAAGGAACGGTCGCCCTCCAACCACTGTCGCCATTCGCCTAGGGCTAAGCGGATGGCGAGCAGTTCACGGTTACCCACATCATAGTTGCGCTCAGATGGCGACAGGCGATGAGAAAAATAAGCGCAAGGATGAACCTTATCGTCAGACTGGGAGCGCTGGGATAGAATGGCTCCCACGCCTACCTCTGAAGCGCCAACTCGACAATGAATTGTCTAGTGACGTCAGGAGTAACGAGGATAGGAGCGGACGAAACGTCTCTCTTAGAAGATCAAAAGCCCCTGGGCGGAACCGGACCACTTAAAACACGTCTTGACAGAAGTAAGAGCTGTGAGAGGGGCAGCAACTTGACCGAAATTACGAATGAAACGCCGATAGAAATTAGCGAAACCTAAGAAGCGCTGCAACTCGACACGTGACCTTGGAACGGGCCAATCACTGACAGCTTGACCTTAGCGGAATCCATCTGAATGCCTTCAGCGGAAATAACGGAACCGAGAAAAGTAACGGAGGAGACATGAAAAAGAGCACTTCTCAGCCTTTACGTAGAGACAATTCTCTAAAAGGCGCTGTAGAACAGTCGAACGTGCTGAACATGAATCTCGAGTGACGGAGAAAATCAGGATATCGTCAAGATAGACAAAAACAAAAATGTTCAGCATGTCTCTCAGAACATCATTAACTAATGCCTGAAAAACAGCTGGCGCATTGGCGACCGAACGGCAGAACCCGGTACTCAAAAATGCCCTAACGGAGTATTAAACGCCGTTTTTCCACTCGTCCCCCTCTCTGATGCGCACGAGATGGTAAGCGTTACGAAGGTCCAACTTAGTAAAGCACCTGGCTCCCTGCAGAATCTCGAAGGCTGATGACATAAGGGAAGCGGATAACGATTCTTAACCGTTATGTCATTCAGCCCGATAATCCACGCAGGGGCGCAGAGTACCCCGTCCTTCTTCTTAACAAAAGAACCCCGCCCCGGCCGGGAGAGGAAGAAGGCACTATGGTACCGGCGTCAAGAGACACAGACAAATAATCCTCTCCCGAGAGCCTTACGTTCGGGAGCCGACAGAGAGTATAGTCTACCTCGAGGAGGAGTGGTCCCCGGAAGGAGATCAATACTACAATCATACGACCGGTGAGGAGGAAGGGAGTTGGCTGGAAGGACCGACTGAAGACCGTGCGCGCAGATCATGATATTCCTCCGGCACTCCTGTCAAATACGCCAGGTTCCCTCCTGAGAAGTAGGGACAGAAGAAATGGGAGGGATGGCAGACATTAAACACTTCACATGACAAGAAACGTTCCAGGATAGGATAGAATTAGACCAATTAATAGAAGGATTATGACATACAAGCCAGGGGTGACCCAAAACAACAGGTGTAAACGGTGAACGGAAAATCAAAAAAAGACATAGTCTCACTGTGGTTACCAGATACTGTGAGAGTTAAAGGTAGTGTCTCAAATTTGATACTGGGAAGATGACTACCATCTAAGGCAAACATGGGCGTAGGCCTCTAACGGTCTGAAAGGAATGTTATGTTTCCGAGCCCATGCTTCGTCCATGAAACAACCTCAGCCCCAGAGTCAATCAAAGCACTGCATGTAGCACCCGAACCGGTCCAGCGTAGATGGACCGACATAGTAGTACAAGATCTAGATGAAGGGACCTGAGTAGTAGCTCACCAGTAGCCCTCCGCTTACTGATGGGCTCTGGCCTCTTACTGGACATGAAATAACAAAATGTCCAGCAACTCCGCAATAGAGGCACGGGCGGTTGGATCCTCTCTGTTCCCTCTCCTTATCGGAGATGCGAATCCCTCCCAGCTGCATGGGCTCAGTCTCAAAGCCAGAGGGAGATGGTTGCGGCGGAGCAGGGAAACACCGTTGATGCGAGCTCTCTTCCACGAGCCCGGTGACGAAGATCTACCCGTCGTTCTATGCGGATGGCGAGAGCAATCAAGGAGTCCACATCTGAAGGAACCTCCCGGAGAGAATCTCATCCTTAACCACTGCGTGGAGTCCTCCAGAAAACGAGCGAGCAGCGCCGGCTCGTTCCACTCACTAGAGGCAGCAAGAGTGCGAAACTCAATGGAATAATCCGTTATGGACCGTTCACCTTGGCATAAGGAAGCCAGGGCCCTAGAAGCCTCCTCACCAAAAAAACTGAACGGTCAAAAACCCGAATCATTTCTCCTCTTTAAAGTTCTGGAATCTGTTAGAGCAATCAGCCCTTGCCTCCCAGATAGCTGTGCCCCATTCTCGAGCCCGCCAGTAAGTGAAATGACGAAAGCAACCCGAGCTCTCTCTCTAGAGTATGTGTGGGGTTGGAGAGAGAACACAATCTCACACTGCGTGAGAAAGGAGCGGCACTCAGTGGGCTGCCCGGAGTAGCAAGGTGGGTTATTAACCCTGGGTTCAGGGAGGCTCGGCAGGCCAGGGGTAACAGGTGGCACGAGACGTAGACTCTGAACTGTCCAGAGAGGTCGGAAACCTGAGCGGCCAGGTTCTCCACGGCATGGCGAGCAGCAGACAATTCCTGCTCGTGTCTGCCGAGCATGGCTCCTTGGATCTCGACGACAGTGTAACGAGCGTCTGAAGTCGCTGGGTCCATTCTTTGTTCGGTTCCTTCTGTTATGCAGGTGAAGAGAGGACCCAAACGCGACTTAACAGAAAAAAACAGAGTTTATTAATGCTCAAAACCGAATAACTGAAATCCTCTAGATAGTAGAGGGGAAAACAACTGAGAAGCGGCCACAGACTGCAGGTCGCTTCGGGTGGGCTCAGGCCGTAGTCAACTGAGACACCTGCTCACACGCAGCGTCTGAAGAAGGCACAAAACACGACAGGACAGGGTGATACACAATCACGGCAAAAACACGACAGGACAGGGCGAAACGCAATTACAGCATGGAATACAAAAACAAGGAACCGACGGAACAGGAACGGATCACAAAGGAATAAATAGGAGTCTAATCAGGGAAAGGATCGGGAACAGGTGTGGAAAGACTAAATGATGATTAGGGAATAGGAACAGCTGGGAGCAGGAACGGAACGACAGAGAGAAGAGAGAGCGAGAGAGTGAGAGGGGGAGGGGAGAGAGAAGGATAGAACCAAACAAGACCAGCAGAGGAAACGAATAGCATGGGGAGCACAGGGACAAGACATGACAATGAATGACAAACATGA
>NW_025758480.1:0-5143 GCF_021184085.1 Oncorhynchus gorbuscha | reverse complement strand
GGTCCATAGGGGAACATGGCCCGTAGGGGAACAGGGCCCGTAAGGGAACAGGGCCCATAGGGGAACAAGGCCCATAAGGGAACAGGGCCCATAGGGGAACAGGGCCCATAGGGGAACAAGGCCCATAGGGGAACAGGGCCCATAGGAGAACAGGGCCCATAAGGGAACAGGGCCCATAGGGGAACAAGGCCCATAGGGGAACAGGGCCCATAGGGGAACAGGGCCCATAGGGGGAACAGGGCCCATAGGGGGACCAGGGCCCATAGGGGAACAAGGCCCATAGGGGAACAGGGCCCATAGGAGAACAGGGCCCATAAGGGAACAGGGCCCATAGGGGAACATGGCCCATAGGGGAACAAGGCCCATAAGGGAACAGGGCCCATAGGAGAACAGGGCCCATAAGGGAACAGGGCCCATAGGGGAACAAGGCCCATAGGGGAACAAGGCCCATAAGGGAACAGGGCCCATAAGGGAACATGGCCCGTAGGGGAACAGGGCCCATAGGGGAACATGGCCCGTAGGGGAACAGGGCCCGTAAGGGAACAGGGCCCATAGGGGAACAGGGCCCATAGGGGAACAGGGCCCATAGGGGAACAGGGCCCATAGGGGAACAGGGCCCATAGGGGAACAAGGCCCATAGGGGAACAGGGCCCATAGGGGAACATGGCCCATAGGGGAACAGGGCCCATAGGGGAACAGGGCCCATAGGGGAACAGGGCCCATAGGGGAACAGGGCCCATAGGAGAACAGGGCCCATAAGGGAACAGGGCCCATAGGGGAACAAGGCCCATAGGGGAACAGGGCCCATAGGGGAACAGGGCCCATAGGGGAACAGGGCCCATAGGGGAACAGGGCCCATAGGGGAACAGGGCCCATAGGGGAACAAGGCCCATAGGGGAACAGGGCCCGTAGGGGAACATGGCCCATAGGGGAACAAGGCCCATAGGGGAACAGGGCCCGTAGGGGAACAGGGCCCATAGGGGAACAGGGCCCGTAGGGGAACATGGCCCATAGGGGAACAGGGCCCATAGGGGAACAGGGCCCATAGGGGAACAGGGCCCATAGGGGAACAGGGCCCATAGGGGAACAGGGCCCATAGGGGAACAGGGCCCATAGGGGAACAAGGCCCATAAGGGAACGGGGATTGGGATGCAGATCTAATATGGAGGCAGCAGTGTAGAGTAGGAGCAGCAGAGACTCACACAGGAAATAAATAGAAAACATGATGAAACACTTTAATGAAAGTCTAATCTTACTTTATATTACTGCAATCAGATCAGCAGCGTAAAGATATACCACAGACTGCTCTGACTGCCTCACGGGGCGGCAGCGTAGCCTAGTGGTTAGAGCTGCTTGACCGGAAGGTTACGAGTTCAAACCCCGAGCTGACAAGGTACAAATCTGTCGCTCTGCCCCTGATCAGGCAGTTAACCTGACTGTTCCCAGGCTGTCATTGAAAGAAAATAAGAATGTGTTCTTAACTGACTTGCCTGGTTAAATAAAGACTCAAATAAAAATAAAATAAAAATAACATGTGCTATAATGTCCACTATTAAGTACAGTAGAATACACATGAATGGTACAGAAAGGGAGTCAATTAAATACAGAAAAGTTACTAGTATTTTACAGGTACATTGTGTGAGGGGAAGAGAGAGATGGAAAGAGGAGAGGAAGAGATAGAGAGAGAGGAGGAGGAAGAGAGAGATGGAAAGAGGAGAGAGGAAGAGAGAGAGAGGGATGGAAAGAAGGAGAGGAAGAGATAGAGAGAGAGGAGAGGAAGAGAGAGATGGAAGAGGAGAGGAAGAGAGAGAGAAAGAAGTAGAGGAAGAGAGAGAGAGAGATAATAGAGGAAGAGAGAGAGAGAAAGAGGAGAGGAAGAATAGAGATGATAAAGAGGAGAGGAGAGAGATAGAGAGCGGAGGAGAGAGAGAGAGGAGAGGAAGAGAGAGAGATAGAAGAGGAGAGGAGAGAAGAGAGAGGAAAGAGAGAGAGATGGAGAGAGGGAGAGGGAGAGAGAGAGAGATGGAGAGAGAGAAGAGAGAGAGATGAGAGAGGAGAGAGATAGAGAGATAGAAAGAGGAGAGGAAGAGAGAGAGAGGAAGAGATAGAGAGAGAGAAGAAGAGAGGAAGAGAGAAGGAAGAGAGAGGAAGAGAGAGAGATGGAAAGAGGAGAGGAAGAGATAGAGAGATAGAAAGAGGAGAGGAAGAGATAGAGAGATAGAGAGGTAGGAAGAGAGAGAGAGAAAGAGAAGGAAGAGAGAGAGAGAGAAGAGAGGAAGAGAAGAGATGGAAAGAGGAGAGGAAGAGAGAGAAAGAGAGAGAGGAAGAGAGAGAGAGAGAGAAAGAGGAGAGGAAGAGATAGAGAGATAGAAAGAGGAGGGAAGAGAGAGAGAGAGAGAGAGAAGAGAGGAGGAAGAGAGATGGAAGGAGGAGAGGAAGAGATAGAGAGAGATAGAGAAAGAGAGGAGAGGAAGAGATAGAGAGATAGAAGAGGAGAGGAAGGAGAGAGAGGAAGAGATAGAGATGGAAGAGAGAGAAGAGAGAGAGAGAGAGGAAGAAGAGAGGAAAAGAGAGAGAGAGATGGAAAGAGGAGAGAGGAAGAGAGAGAGATAGAAGAGGAGAGGAAGAGAGAGAGATAGAAAGGAGAGGAGAGATAGAGAGATGGAAAGAGGAGAGGAAGAGAGATAGAGATAGAAGAGAGGAGAGGAAGAAGAGAGAGAGAGAGAGAGGAAAGAGGAGAGGGAAGAGGAGAGAAGAGAAGAGGAGAGGAAGAGAGAGGAAGAGAGAGAGAGAGAGAGAGAGAGAAAGAGGGAGAGAGATAGAGAAAGAGGAGAGGAGGAAGAGAGAGAGATAGAAAGAGGAGAGGAAGAGAGAGAGAGAGAGAGAAGAGAGGAAGAGAGAGATGGAAGGAGAGGAAGAGAGAGATGGAGAGAGCAGAGAAGAGAGAGATAGAAAAGAAGAGAGGAAAGAGAGACAGAAAGAATAAGAGAGGAAGACAGACAGGATGGAAAGAGATAACAGGGGAGGAAGAGTTTACAGTGAGAGCACACAGACACACACACACACCACACACACACACACCACCAGCTTAATACTGTTTACATTGTGAGGCAAGAGGTCTGCAGGAACACACATACATACGCAAGCACACGCCAACACAGGGAGCTTACTAAATCTCCCACTCCTCATTCTTCACACCTTCTCCTTCACATCAGAAAGAGATTCAAGTTGAATGCCAACGTTAGGGGGTCAGGCGATTGTACTGTAATTTGGGCCACTGCTAGCAGTGAGGAGAATGTACTGTAATTGTGGCCACTGCTAGGAGTGAGGAGAATGTACTGTAATTGTGGCCACTGCTAGGAGTGAGGAGATTGTACTGTAATTGGGGCCACTGCTAGGAGTGAGGAGATTGTACTGTAATTGTGGCCACTGCTAGGAGTGAGGAGATTGTACTGTAATTGTGGCCACTGCTAGGAGTGAGGAGATTGTACTGTAATTGGGGCCACTGCTAGGAGTGAGGAGATTGTACTGTAATTGTGGCCACTGCTAGGAGTGAGGAGATTGTACTGTAATTGGGGCCACTGCTAGGAGTGAGGAGATTGTACTGTAATTGTGGCCACTGCTAGGAGTGAGGAGATTGTACTGTAATTGTGGCCACTGCTAGGAGTGAGGAGATTGTACTGTAATTGTGGCCACTGCTAGGAGTGAGGAGATTGTACTGTAATTGTGGCCACTGCTAGGAGTGAGGAGATTGTACTGTAATTGTGGCCACTGCTAGGAGTGAGGAGATTGTACTGTAATTGTGGCCACTGCTAGGAGTGAGGAGATTGTACTGTAATTGTGGCCACTGCTAGGAGTGAGGAGATTGTACTGTAATTGTGGCCACTGCTAGGAGTGAGGAGATTGTACTGTAATTGTGGCCACTGCTAGGAGTGAGGAGATTGTACTGTAATTGTGGCCACTGCTAGGAGTGAGGAGATTGTACTGTAATTGTGGCCACTGCTAGGAGTGAGGAGATTGTACTGTAATTGTGGCCACTGCTAGGAGTGAGGAGATTGTACTGTAATTGTGGCCACTGCTAGGAGTGAGGAGATTGTACTGTAATTGGGGCCACTGCTAGGAGTGAGGAGATTGTACTGTAATTGTGGCCACTGCTAGGAGTGAGGAGATTGTACTGTAATTGTGGCCACTGCTAGGAGTGAGGAGATTGTACTGTAATTGTGGCCACTGCTAGGAGTGAGGAGATTGTACTGTAATTGTGGCCACTGCTAGGAGTGAGGAGATTGTACTGTAATTGGGCCACTGCTAGGAGTGAGGAGATTGTACTGTAATTGTGGCCACTGCTAGGAGTGAGGAGATTGTACTGTAATTGTGGCCACTGCTAGGAGTGAGGAGATTGTACTGTAATTGTGGCCACTGCTAGGAGTGAGGAGATTGTACTGTAATTGTGGCCACTGCTAGGAATGAGGAGATTGTACTGTAATTGTGGCCACTGCTAGGAGTGAGGAGATTGTACTGTAACTGCCAGTAGAAATCATCCTAGTACTCCCCTTAATATAACTGAAAAGCTTCCCATACAGCAGCCATTTTAAGATACGCTTGCTCTCTCTACCACTGTCTTTTATTTGAGTATCCTATTATAAGCTGCTGGGGAACCTTAGTCTTTCAGGGGCGTGGTTCTCAGGGGCGTGGTGCTCTGTCAATGAGGAGGGAGATCTGGAGGTTTCCATGCTTTCTCTTACAGGCTGCTCCTTATTTGAGCATCACATCCGAGGGCTGAATGGTGCTGTGATGTATGGTAGAGAGTCTATCTCTCTCTCTCTCTCTCTCTCTCTCTCTCTCTCTCTCTCTCTCTCTCTCTCTCTCTCTCTCTCTCTCTCTCTCTCAAGAGCTGAGCCCTGAGACTTCTATAAATATTTGAGAGCCCGTTACCTTCGGCGTGTGGCAGCAAAATGAAAACAAAGCACTTTAGCTGAGGCTCATATTCTCCTTATTAAAGAGCTGTCTACAAGTGCTGTGGGCATGATGATGGATATGTCACCTGAGAGGAGACGTGCGGAGATCGAGAGGGAGAGGAGCGGGAGGAGGAGGAGGAAGGAGAGGAGGGAGGAGAGGATGGAGAGGAGGAGAGGAGGAGAGAGGA
>NW_025758479.1:0-5144 GCF_021184085.1 Oncorhynchus gorbuscha | reverse complement strand
CCCCCACTAGCCCGGGTTAACATTCCCCCCACTACTAGCCGGGTTAACATTCCCCCCACTACTAGCCCGGGTAACATTCCCCCCACTACTAGCCCGGGGTAACATGCCCTCCCCCACTACTAGCCCGGGGTAACATGCCTCCCCCACTACTAGCCCGGGGTAACATGCCCTCCCCACTACTAGCCTGGGTAACATCCCCCCACTACTAGCCCGGGTAACATCCCCCACTACTAGCCCGGGCCAACTGTTTACTAATCCCAGCAATGTGAAGCTACCAGCCTCAGGCCTCACAGCATCATTACAATGAATGAAATCAGGTGCAACTCACTGTTCCTGTTGGAGTCTCCTCTGTCTGTAGAAGTCCTCCTTGGAGAGGGGGGGTCCGGAGGGTAGGAGGGGCGGGGGGCCCAGCGAGTGGGGCTGGGTGTTGGGAGGGGGAACCCAGGGGGCATTAACCCCCGGAGGCATCTGGCCGTGTGGGTAGAGGGGCTGAGGGGGTAGTTAACAGGGGAGGGGGTCCGGTGGAATAGGGAGGAGTAGGACTAGGCGGGATGGGTGGGGGGTTGAGGGAGGATGGGTGAGGATTCGGGCCAGGTGGGAGTGAGGGGCTAGACCCTGTTGGAAGGAAGGAAGTGCGTGGGGGGGTGTGTGAGGTCAGAGGGTCTGTGGGTCTGGAGGGGTGAGAGGAGGGAGGGTTACAGTTGGGCCAGGTCATTTTGGTGGCTCTTATGCAGTGGTGACAAAACAGCATTGAGTGGCTGTTGCATTTCATAGTCTGGTCATCCTGTTATGATGACCCTATATTTCTACAGTCCTTCCTGTTATGATGGCCCTATATTCTACAGTCCTTCCTGTTATGATGACCCCTATATTCTACAGTCAGCCTGTGTTATGATGACCCCTATATTCTACAGTCGCCTGTTATGATGACCCCTATATTCTACAGTCGCCCTGTTATGATGACCCCTATATTCTACAGTCGCCCTGTTATGATGACCCCTATATTCTACAGTCGCCCTGTTATGATGACCCCTATATTCTACAGTCGCCCTGTTATGATGACCCCTATATTCTACAGTCGCCCTGTTATGATGACCTCTATATTCTACAGTCGCCCTGTTATGATGACCCCTATATTCTACAGTCGCCCTGTTATGATGACCCCTATATTCTACAGTCGCCCTGTTATGATGACCCCTATATTCTACAGTTCTGTTATGATGACCCCTATTTCTACAGTCGCTATTTATATTCTTACAGTCGCCTGTTATGATGACCCCTATATTCTACAGTCACCCTGTTATGATGACCCCTATATTCTACAGTCACCCTGTTATGATGACTCTATATTCTACAGTCACCCTGTTATGATGACCCCTATATTCTACAGTCACCCTGTTATGATGACCCCTATATTCTACAGTCACCCTACAGCCCTGTTATGGTGATGACCCTATATTCTACAGTCACCCTGTTATGATGACCCCTATATTCTACAGTCACCTGTTATGATGACCCCTATATTCTACAGTCACCCCATATTATATTCTACAGTCACCCTGTTATGATGACCCTCATATTCTACAGTCACCCTGTTATGATGACCCCTATATTCTACAGTCACCCTGTTATGATGACCCCTATATTCTACAGTCACCCTGTTATGATGACCCCTATATTCTACAGTCACCCTGTTATGATGACCCCTATATCTCTACAGTCACCCTGTTATGATGACCCCTATATTCTACAGTCACCCTGTTATGATGACCCCTATATTCTACAGTCACCCTGTTATGATGACCCCTATATTCTACAGTCACCCTTATACATGGCCCTATATTCTACAGTCACCCTGTTATGATGACCCCTATATTCTGCAGTCACTTTGTTATGATGACCCTTATATTCTACAGTCACCCTGTTATGATGACCCTATATTCCTGCAGTCACCCTGTTATGATGACCCCTATATTCTACAGTCTTCTCTGTTATGATGACCCCCTATATTCTACAGTCACCTGTTATGATGACCCCTATATTCTACAGTCACCCTGTTATGATGACCCCTATATTCTACAGTCACCCTGTTATGATGACCCCTATATTCTACAGTCACCTGTTATGATGACCCCTATATTCTACAGTCACCCTGTTATGATGACCCTATATTCTGCAGTCACCCTGTTATGATGACCCCTATATTCTACAGTCACCCTGTTATGATGACCCCTATATTCTACAGTCACCCTGTTATGATGACCCCTATATTCTACAGTCACCCCATTATATTATCCTCTATTCTACAGTCACCCTGTTATGATGACCCTATATTCTACAGTCACCCTGTTATGATTGTCCCTATTCTGTTACAGTCACCCTGTTATGATGACCCCTATATTCTACAGTCACCCTGTTATGATGACCCTATATTCTACAGTCACCCTGTTATGATGACTCCCTATATTCTACAGTCACCCTGTTATGATGACCCCTATATTCTACAGTCACCCTGTTATGATGACCCTATATTCTACAGTCACCCTGTTATGATGACCCCTATATTCTACAGTCACCCTGTTATGATGACCCTATATTCTACAGTCACCCTGTTATGATGACCCCTATATTCTACAGTCACCCTGTTATGATGACCCCTATATTCTACAGTCACCCTGTTATGATGACCCCTATATTCTACAGTCACCCTGTTATGATGACCCCTATATTCTACAGTCACCCTGTTATGATGACCCCTATATTCTACAGTCACCCTGTTATGATGACCCCTATATTCTACAGTCACCCTGTTATGATGACCCTATATTCTACAGTCACCCTGTTATGATGACCCTATATTCTACAGTCACCCTGTTATGATGACCCCTATATTCTACAGTCACCTGTTATGATGACCCTATATTCTACAGTCACCCTGTTATGATGACCCCTATATTCTACAGTCACCCTGTTATGATGACCCCTATATTCTACAGTCACCCTGTTATGATGACCCCTATATTCTACAGTCACCCTGTTATGATGACCCCTATATTCTACAGTCACCCTGTTATGATGACCCCTATATTCTACAGTCACCCTGTTATGATGACCCCTATATTCTACAGTCACCCTGTTATGATGACCCCTATATTCTACAGTCACCCTGTTATGATGACCCCTATATTCTACAGTCACCCTGTTATGATGACCCCTATATTCTACAGTCACCCTGTTATGATGACCCCTATATTCTACAGTCACCCTGTTATGATGACCCCTATATTCTACAGTCACCCTGTTATGATGACCCCTATATTCTACAGTCACCCTGTTATGATGACCCCTATATTCTACAGTCACCCTGTTATGATGACCCTATATTCTACAGTCACCCTGTTATGATGACCCCCTATATTCTACAGTCACCCTGTTATGATGACCCCTATATTCTACAGTCACCCTGTTATGATGACCCCTATATTCTACAGTCACCCTGTTATGATGACCCCTATATTCTACAGTCACCCTGTTATGATGACCCCTATATTCTACAGTCACCCTGTTATGATGACCCCTATATTCTACAGTCACCCTGTTATGATGACCCCTATATCTACAGTCACCCTGTTATGATGACCCCTATATTCTACAGTCACCCTGTTATGATGACCCCTATATTCTACAGTCACCCTGTTATGATGACCCCTATATTCTACAGTCACCCTGTTATGATGACCCCTATATTCTACAGTCACCCTGTTATGATGACTCTATATTCTACAGTCACCCTGTTATGATGACCCCTATATTCTACAGTCACCCTGTTATGATGACCCCTATATTCTACAGTCACCCTGTTATGATGACCCCTATATTCTACAGTCACCCTGTTATGATGACCTTTATATTCTACAGTCACCCTGTTATGATGACCCCCTATATTCTACAGTCACCCTGTTATGATGACCCCTATATTCTACAGTCACCCTGTTATGATGACCCCTATATTCTACAGTCACCCTGTTATGATGACCCCTATATTCTACAGTCACCCTGTTATGATGACCCTGTATTCTACAGTCACCCTGTTATGATGACCCCTATATTCTACAGTCACCCTGTTATGATGACCCCTATATTCTACAGTCACCCTGTTATGATGACCCCTATATTCTACAGTCACCCTGTTATGATGACCCTATATTCTACAGTCACCCTGTTATGATGACCCCTATATTCTACAGTCACCCTGTTATGATGACCCCTATATTCTACAGTCACCTGTTATGATGACCCCTATATTCTACAGTCACCCTGTTATGATGACCCCTATATTCTACAGTCACCCTGTTATGATGACCCTATATTCTACAGTCACCCTGTTATGATGACCCCTATATTCTACAGTCACCCTGTTATGATGACCCCTATATTCTACAGTCACCCTGTTATGATGACCCCTATATTCTACAGTCACCCTGTTATGATGACCCTATATTCTACAGTCACCCTGTTATGACCCCTGATTCTACAGTCCTGTTATATTCTACAGTCACCCTGTTATGATGACCCCTATATTCTACAGTCACCCTGTTATGATGACCCCCTATATTCTACAGTCACCCTGTTATGATGACCCCTATATTCTACAGTCACCCTGTTATGATGACCCCTATATTCTACAGTCACCCTGTTATGATGACCCTATATTCTACAGTCACCCTGTTATGATGACCCTATATTCTACAGTCACCCTGTTATGATGACCCCTATATTCTACAGTCACCCTGTTATGATGACCCTATATTCTACAGTCACCCTGTTATGATGACCCTATATTCTACAGTCACCCTGTTATGATGACCCCTATATTCTGCAGTCCACCCTGTTATGATGTTACCCTATATTCTACAGTCATATATTGTATTCCTGTTCTGCAGTCACCTGTTATGACCCCTATATTCTACAGTCACCCTGTTAGCGACCCCTATATTCTACAGTCACCCTGTTATGGTATATATTACAGTCCTATGTTCTACAGTGCCCTGTTATGACCCACTGTTATGAGTCACCCTATATTCTACAGTCACCCTGTTATAAGTGGCCCCTACTTACTATACAGTCACTTGCCTGTTATGATG
>NW_025758478.1:0-5144 GCF_021184085.1 Oncorhynchus gorbuscha | reverse complement strand
CTGGTCTTTTAGGTTCGTTCCCCTTTTTCTCTCTCCCCTTCCTCTCTCTCTTCTCTATGGTTCCGTTCCTGCTCCCCAGCTGTTCCTATTCCCTAATCAATCATTTAGTCTTCCCACACCTGTTCCCTATCTTTTCCCTGATTAGAGTCCCTATTTTCCCATTGTTTTCCGTTTCTGCCCTGTCGGATCCTTGTCTATTGTTCACCGTGCTGTGTCTGTGTATCGCCCTGTCGTGTCGTGTTTCCCTCAGATGCTGCGTGGTGAGCAGGTGTCTGAGTCTGCTACGTTCAAGTGCCTTCCCGAGGCAACCTGCAGTTCATGATCGAGTCTCCAGTCTGTTCTCGCTATTACGAGTGGAATTGTGCTTTTATGATTGTATTATTTACTTTACTGGATTAAAGACTCTGTTTTCGCCAAGTCGCTTTTGGGTCCTCATTCACCTGCATAACAGAAGGATCCGACCAAAGAATGGACCCAGCGACTACAGACGCTCGTAACACTGCCGTCGAGATCCAAGGAGCCATGCTCGGCAGACACGAGCAGGAATTGTCTGCTGCTCGCCATGCCGTGAGAACCTGGCCGCCAGGTTTCCGACCTCTCTGGACAGTTCCAGAGTCTTCGCCTCGTGCCACCTGTTACTTCCCTGGCCTGCCGAGCCTCCGGAACCTAGGGTTAATAACCCACCTTGCTACTCCGGGCAGCCCACGGAGTGCCGCTCCTTTCTCACCCAGTGTGATATTGTGTTCTCTCTCCAACCCAACATACTCTAGAGAGAGCTCGGTTGCTTACGTCATTTCACTCCTTACTGGCCGGGCTCGAGAGTGCACAGCTATCTGGGAGGCAAGGGCTGATTGCTCTAACAATTACCAGAACTTTAAAGAGGAGATGATTCGGGTTTTTGACCGTTCAGTTTTTGGTAGGGAGGCTTCTAGGGCCCTGGCTTCCCTATGCCAAGGTGATCGATCCATAACGGATTACTCTATTGAGTTTCGCACTCTTGCTGCCTCTAGTGAGTGGAACGAGCCGGCGCTGCTCGCTCGTTTTCTGGAGGGACTCCACGCAGTGGTTAAAGATGAGATTCTCTCCCGGGAGGTTCCTTCAAGTGTGGACTCTTTGATTGCTCTCGCCATCCGCATAGAACGACGGGTAGATCTTTGTCACCAGGCTCGTGGAAGAGAACTCGCGTCAACGGTGTTTCCCCTGCTCCGCATCGCAACCATCTCCCTCCTCTGGCTCAGAGACTGAGCCCATGCAGCTGGGAGGTATTCGCATCTCGACTAAGGAGAGGGAACGGAGGATCACCAACCGCGTGTGCCTCTATTGCGGACTTGCTGGACATTTTGTTAATTCATGTCCAGTAGAAGCCAGAGCTCATCAGTAAGCGGAGGGCTACTGGTGAGCGCTACTACTCAGGTCTCTCCATCTAGATCCTGTACTACTTTGTCGGTCCATCTACGCTGGACCGGTTCGGGCTACATGCAGTGCCTTGATAGACTCTGGGGCTGAGGGTTGTTTCATGGACGAAGCATGGGCTCGGAAACATGACATTCCTTTCAGAGAGTTAGACAAGCCTACGCCCATGTTCGCCTTAGATGGTAGTCATCTTCCCAGTATCAGATTTGAGACACTACCTTTAACCCTCACAGTATCTGGTAACCACAGTGAGACTATTTCTTTTTTGATTTTTCGTTCACCTTTTACACCTGTTGTTTTGGGTCATCCCTGGCTAGTATGTCATAATCCTTCTATTAATTGGTCTAGTAATTCTATCCTATCCTGGAACGTTTCTTGTCATGTGAAGTGTTTAATGTCTGCCATCCCTCCCGTTTCTTCTGTCCCCACTTCTCAGGAGGAACCTGGCGATTTGACAGGAGTGCCGGAGGAATATCATGATCTGCGCACGGTCTTCAGTCGGTCCCGAGCCAACTCCTTCCTCCTCACCGGTCGTATGATTGTAGTATTGATCTCCTTCCGGGGACCACTCCTCCTCGGGGTAGACTATACTCTCTGTCGGCTCCCGAACGTAAGGCTCTCGAGGATTATTTGTCTGTGTCTCTTGACGCCGGTACCATAGTGCCTTCTTCCTCTCCGGCCGGGGC
Organism: Oncorhynchus gorbuscha; assembly: GCF_021184085.1. NCBI lineage: Eukaryota > Metazoa > Chordata > Actinopteri > Salmoniformes > Salmonidae > Oncorhynchus > Oncorhynchus gorbuscha. Next base: position 3,045 of record NW_025758478.1, on the reverse strand, counting down.
GGGGTTTTTTTGTTAAGAAAAGGACGGTACTCTGCGCCCCTGCGTGGATTATCGAGGGCTGAATGACATAACGGTTAAGAATCGTTATCCGCTTCCCCCCTATGTCATCAGCCTTCGAGATTCTGCAGGGAGCCAGGTGCTTTACTAAGTTGGACCTTCGTAACGCTTACCATCTCGTGCGCATCAGAGAGGGGGGACGAGTGGAAAACGGCGTTTAACACTCCGTTAGGGCATTTTGAGTACCGGGTTCTGCCGTTTGGTCTCGCCAATGCGCCAGCTGTTTTTCAGGCATTAGTTAATGATGTTCTGAGAGACATGCTGAACATCTTTGTTTTTGTCTATCTTGACGATATCCTGATTTTTTCACCGTCACTCGAGATTCATGTTCAGCACGTTCGACGTGTTCTACAGCGCCTTTTAGAGAATTGTCTCTACGTGAAGGCTGAGAAGTGCTCTTTTCATGTCTCCTCCGTTACTTTTCTCGGTTCCGTTATTTCCGCTGAAGGCATTCAGATGGATTCCGCTAAGGTCCAAGCTGTCAGTGATTGGCCCGTTCCAAGGTCACGTGTCGAGTTGCAGCGCTTTCTAGGTTTCGCTAATTTCTATCGGCGTTTCATTCGTAATTTCGGTCAAGTTGCTGCCCCTCTCACAGCTCTTACTTCTGTCAAGACGTGTTTTAAGTGGTCCGGTTCCGCCCAGGGAGCTTTTGATCTTCTAAAAGAACGTTTTACGTCCGCTCCTATCCTCGTTACTCCTGACGTCACTAGACAATTCATTGTCGAGGTTGGCCTTCAGAGGTAGGCGTGGGAGCCATTCTATCCCAGCGCTTCCAGTCTGACGATAAGGTTCATCCTTGCGCTTATTTTTCTCATCGCCTGTCGCCATCTGAACGCAACTATGATGTGGGTAACCGCGAACTGCTCGCCATCCGCTTAGCCCTAGGCGAATGGCGACAGTGGTTGGAGGGCGACCGTTCCTTTTGTCGTTTGGACAGACCATAAGAACCTTGAGTACATCCGTTCTGCCAAACGACTTAATGCTCGTCAAGCTCGTTGGGCGTTGTTTTTCGCTCGTTTCGAGTTTGTGATTTCTTACCGTCCGGGTAGCAAGAACACCAAGCCTGATGCCTTATCCCGTCTTTTTAGTTCTTCTGTGGCTTCTACTGATCCCGAGGGGATTCTTCCTTATGGGCGTGTTGTCGGGTTGACAGTCTGGGGAATTGAAAGACAGGTTAAGCAAGCACTCACGCACACTGCGTCGCCCGCGCTTGTCCTAGTAACCTTCTTTTCGTTCCTGTTTCCACTCGTCTGGCTGTTCTTCAGTGGGCTCACTCTGCCAAGTTAGCTGGTCATCCCGGTGTTCGAGGCACTCTTGCGTCTATTCGCCAGCGCTTTTGGTGGCCGACTCAGGAGCGTGACACGCGCCGTTTCGTGGCTGCTTGTTCGGACTGCGCGCAGACTAAGTCAGGTAACTCTCCTCCTGCCGGTCGTCTCAGACCGCTCCCCATTCCTTCTCGACCATGGTCTCACATCGCCCTAGACTTCATTACCGGTCTGCCTTTGTCTGCGGGGAAGACTGTGATTCTTACGGTTGTCGATAGGTTCTCTAAGGCGGCACATTTCCCCTCGCTAAACTTCCTTCCGCTAAGGAGACGGCACAAATCATCATCGAGAATGTGTTCAGAATTCATGGCCTCCCGTTAGACGCCGTTTCAGACAGAGGCCCGCAATTCACGTCACAGTTTTGGAGGGAGTTCTGTCGTTTGATTGGTGCGTCCGTCAGTCTCTCTTCCGGGTTTCATCCCCAGTCTAACGGTCAAGCAGAGAGGGCCAATCAGACGATTGGTCGCATACTACGCAGCCTTTCTTTCAGAAACCCTGCGTCTTGGGCAGAACAGCTCCCCTGGGCAGAATACGCCACAACTCGCTTCCTTCGTCTGCTACCGGGTTATCTCCGTTTCAGAGTAGTCTGGGTTACCAGCCTCCTCTGTTCTCATCCCAGCTTGCCGAGTCCAGCGTTCCTCCGCTCAAGCGTTTGTCCAACGTTGTGAGCGCACTGGAGGAGGGTGAGGTCTGCACTTTGCCGTTACAGGGCACAGACTGTGAGAGCCGCCAATAAACGTAGGATTAAGAGTCCAAGGTATTGTTGCGGCCAGAGAGTGTGGCTTTCCACTCGCAACCTTCCTCTTACGACAGCTTCTCGTAAGTTGACTCGCGGTTCATTGGTCCGTTCCGTGTCTCCCAGGTCGTCAATCCTGTCGCTGTGCGACTGCTTCTTCCGCGACATCTTCGTCGCGTCCATCCTGTCTTCCATGTCTCCTGTGTCAAGCCCTTTCTTCGCACCCCCGTTCGTCTTCCCTCCCCCCCCGTCCTTGTCGAGAGCGCACCTATTTACAAGGTACGTAGGATCATGGACATGCGTTCTCGGGGACGGGGTCACCAATACTTAGTGGATTGGGAGGGTTACGGTCCTGAGGAGAGGAGTTGGGTTCCGTCTCGGACGTGCTGGACCGTTCACTTATTGATGATTTCCTCCGTTGCCGCCAGGATTCCTCCTCGAGTGCGCCAGGAGGCGCTCGGTGAGTGGGGGGGTACTGTCATGTTTTGTCTTATATTGTCTTGTCATTTTGCTTTTCCTTCTGTTCGTTTTCCCCCTGCTGGTCTTTTTAGGTTCGTTCCCTTTTTCTCTCTCCCTTCCTCTCTCTCTCTCTTCTCTATCGTTCCGTTCCTGCTCCCAGCTGTTCCTATTCCCCTAATCAATCATTTAGTCTTCCCACACCTGTTCCCTATCTTTTCCCTGATTAGAGTCCCTATTTCTCCCCTTGTTTTCCGTTTCTGCCCTGTCGGATCCTTGTCTATTGTTCACCGTGCTGTGTCTGTGTATCGCCCTGTCGTGTCGTGTTTCCCTCAGATGCTGCGTGGTGAGCAGGTGTCTGAGTCTGCTACGTTCAAGTGCCTTCCCGAGGCAACCTGCAGTTCATGATCGAGTCTCCAGTCTGTTCTCGTCATTACGAGTGGAATTGTGCTTTATGATTGTATATTTACT
>NW_025758477.1:0-5144 GCF_021184085.1 Oncorhynchus gorbuscha | reverse complement strand
TGTCATGCAGGTGAATGAGGACCCAAAAGCGACTTGGCGAAAACAGAGTATTTAATCCAGAATAAACTTTACAAAACAAAAAGCATAATACTACACGAAAGACAAGAACAGACTGGAGACTTGATCGAGAACTGCAGGTTGCCTCGGAAGGCACTTGAACCTAGCAGACTCAGACACCTGCTCACCACGCAGCATCTGAGGGAAACACTACACGACAGGGCAAAACATTGACACAGCACGGTGAATTATAAATGAGGATCCGACAGGGCAGGTACGGGAAACAAGGAGTGAAATAGGGACTCTAATCAGGGAAAAGGATCGGGAACAGGTGTGGGAAGACTAAATGATGATTAGGGGAATAGGAACAGCTGGGAGCAGGAACGGAACGATAGAGAGAGAAGAGAGAGCGAGAGAGTGAGAGAGGGAGGGGGAGAGAGAGGGATAGAAAGAGGGAAAGAACCTAATAAGACCAGCAGAGGGAAACGAATAGAATGGGAAGCACAGGGACAAGACAAGATAATAAATGACAAACATGACAGTACCCCCACCACCGAGCGCCTCCTGGCGCACTCGAGGAGGAATCCTGGCGGCAACGGAGGAAATCATCAATGAGTGAACGGTCCAGCACGCCCCGAGACGAACCCAACTCCTCTCCTCAGGACCGTAACCCTCCCAATCCACTAAGTATTGGTGACCCCGTCCCCGAGAACGCATGTCCATGATCTTATGTACCTTGTAAATAGGTGCGCTCTCACAAGGACGGAGGGGGAGGAAGACGAACGGGGTGCGAAGAAAGGGCTTAACACAGGAGACATGGAAGACAGGGGATGGACGCGACGAAGATGTCGCGAAGAAGTAGTCGACAGCGACAGGATTGACGACCTGGGAGACACGGAACGGACCAATGAACTGTATGGAGTCAACTTACGAGAATTGTCGTAAGAGGAAGGTTGCGAGTGGAAAGCCACACTCTCTGGCCGCAACAATACCTAGGACTCTTAATCCTGCGTTTATTGGCGGCTCACAGTCTGTGCCCTGTAGCGGCAAAGTGCAGACCTCACCCTCCTCCAGGTGCGCTCACAACGTTGGACAAACGCTTGAGCGGAGGGAACGCTGACCTCGGCAAGCTGGGAAGAGAATAGAGGAGGCTGGTAACCCAGACTACTCTGAAAACGGAGATAACCCGGTAGCAGACGAAGGAAGCGAGTTGTGAGCGTATTCTGCCCAGGGGAGCTGTTCTGCCCAAGACGCAGGGTTTCTGAAAGAAAGGCTGCGTAGTATGCGACCAATCGTCTGATTGGCCCTCTGCTTGACCGTTAGACTGGGGATGAAACCCGGAAGAGAGACTGACGGACGCACCAATCAAACGACAGAACTCCTCCAAAACTGTGACGTGAATTGCGGGCCTCTGTCTGAAACGGCGTCTAACGGGAGGCCATGAATTCTGAACACATTCTCGATAATGATTTGTGCCGTCTCCTTAGCGGAAGGAAGTTTAGCGAGGGGAATGAAATGTGCCGCCTTTAGAGAACCTATCGACAACCGTAAGAATCACAGTCTTCCCCGCAGACAAAGGCAGACCGGTAATGAAGTCTAGGGCGATGTGAGACCATGGTCGAGAAGGAATGGGAGCGGTCTGAGACGACCGGCAGGAGGAGAGTTACCCGACTTAGTCTGCGCGCAGTCCGAACAAGCAGCCACGAAACGGCGCGTGTCACGCTCCTGAGTCGGCCACCAAAATCGCTGGCGAATAGACGCAAGAGTGCCTCGAACACCGGGATGACCAGCTAACTTGGCAGAGTGAGCCCACTGAAGAACAGCCAGACGAGTGGAAACAGGAACGAAAAGGAGGTTACTAGGACAAGCGCGCGGCGACGCAGTGTGCGTGAGTGCTTGCTTAACCTGTCTTTCAATTCCCCAGACTGTCAACCCGACAACACGCCCATAAGGAAGAATCCCTCGGGATCAGTAGAAGCCACAGAAGAACTAAACAGACGGGATAAGGCATCAGGCTTGGTGTTCTTGCTACCCGGACGGTAAGAAATCACAAACTCGAAACGAGCGAAAAACAACGCCCAACGAGCTTGATTTGGCATTAAGTCGCTTGGCAGAACGGATGTACTCAAGGTTCTTATGGTCTGTCCAAACGACAAAAGGAACGGTCGCCCTCCAACCACTGTCGCCATTCGCCTAGGGCTAAGCGGATGGCGAGCAGTTCACGGTTACCCACATCATAGTTGCGCTCAGATGGCGACAGGCGATGAGAAAATAAGCGCAAGGATGAACCTTATCGTCAGACTGGAAGCGCTGGGATAGAATGGCTCCCACGCCTACCTCCTGAAGCGTCAACCTCGACAATGAATTGTCTAGTGACGTCAGGAGTAACGAGGATAGGAGCGGACGTAAAACGCTCTTTTAGAAGATCAAAAGCTCCCTGGGCGGAACCGACCACTTAAAACACGCTTGACAGAAGTAAGAGCTGTGAGAGGGGCAGCAACTTGACCGAAATTACGAATGAAACGCCGATAGAAATTAGCGAAACCTAAAAGCGCTGCAACTCGACACGTGACCTTGAACGGGCCAATCACTGACAGCTTGACCTTAGCGGAATCCATCTGAATGCCTTCAGCGGAAATAACGGAACCGAGAAAAGTAACGGAGGAGACATGAAAAGAACACTTCTCAGCCTTTACGTAGAGACAATTCTCTAAAAGGCGCTGTAGAACACGTCGAACGTGCTGAACATGAATCTCGAGTGACGGTGAAAAAATCAGATATCGTCAAGATAGACAAAAACAAAGATGTTCAGCATGTCTCTCAGAACATCATTAACTAATGCCTGAAAAACAGCTGGCGCATTGGCGAGACCAAACGGCAGAACCCGGTACTCAAAATGCCCTAACGGAGTGTTAAACGCCGTTTTCCACTCGTCCCCTCTCTGATGCGCACGAGATGGTAAGCGTTACGAAGGTCCAACTTAGTAAAGCACCTGGCTCCCTGCAGAATCTCGAAGGCTGATGACATAAGGGGAAGCGGATAACGATTCTTAACCGTTATGTCATTCAGCCCTCGATATCCACGCAGGGGCGCAGAGTACCGTCCTTCTTCTTAACAAAAGAACCCCGCCCGGCCGGAGAGGAAGAAGGCACTATGGTACCGGCGTCAAGAGACACAGATAAATAATCCTCGAGAGCCTTACGTTCGGGAGCCGACAGAGAGTATAGTCTACCCCGAGGAGGAGTGGTCCCCGGAAGGAGATCAATACTACAATCATACGACCGGTGAGGAGGAAGGGAGTTGGCTCGGGACCGACTGAAGACCGTGCGCAGATCATGATATTCCTCCGGCACTCCTGTCAAATCGCCAGGTTCCTCCTGAGAAGTGGGGACAGAAGAAATGGGAGGGATGGCAGACATTAAGCACTTCACATGACAAGATACGTTCCAGGATAGGATAGAATTACAAGACCAATTAATAGAAGGATTATGACATACTAGCCAGGGATGACCCAAAACAACAGGTGTGAAAGGTGAATGAAAAATCAAAAAGAAATAGTCTCACTGTGGTTACCAGATACTGTGAGAGTTAAAGGTAGTGTCTCAAATTTGATACTGGGAAGATGACTACCATCTAAGGCAAACATGGGCGTAGGCTTGTCTAACTGTCTGAAAGGAATGTTATGTTTCCGAACCCATGCTTCGTCCATGAAACAACCCTCAGCCCCAGAGTCAATCAAGGCACTGCATGTAGCACCCGAACCGGTCCAGCGTAGATGGACCGACATAGTAGTACAAGATCTAGATGAAGAGACCTGAGTAGTAGCGCTCACCAGTAGCCCTCCGCTTACTGATGGGCTCTGGCCTCTTACTGGACATGAATTAACAAAATGTCCATCAAATCCGCAATAGAGGCACAGGCGGTTGGTGATCCTCCGTCTCTCCTTAGTCGAGATGCGAATCCCTCCCAGCTGCATGGGCTCAGTCTCAGAGCCAGAGGAGGGAGATGGTTGCGATGCGGAGCAGGGAAACACCGTTGATGCGAGCTCTCTTCCACGAGCCTGGTGACGAAGATCTACCCGTCGTTCTATGCGGATGGCGAGAGCAATCAAAGAGTCCACACAGGAAGGAACCTCCCGAGAGAGAATCTCATCTTTGACCACTGTGTGGAGTCCCTCCAGAAAACGAGCGAGCAGCGCCGGCTCGTTCCAGTCACTAGAGGCAGCAAGAGTACGAAACTCTATAGAGTAATCCGTTATGGATCGATCACCTTGGCATAGGGAAGCCAGGACCCTAGAAGCCTCCCCACCAAAAACTGAACGGTCAAAACCCGAATCATCTCCTCTTTAAAGTTCTGGTAATTGTTAGAACAATCAGCCCTTGCCTCCCAGATAGCTGTGCCCCACTCGGCCCGGCCAGTAAGGAGTGAAATGACGTAAGCAACCCGAGCTCTCTCTCTAGAGTATGTGTTGGGTTGAGAGAGAACACAATCTCACACTGGGTGAGAAAGGAGCGGCACTCAGTGGGCTGCCCGGAGTAGCAAGGTGGGTTATTAACCCTAGGTTCTGGAGGCTCGGCAGGCCAGGAAGTAACAGGTGGCACGAGACGAAGACTCTGGAACTGTCCAGAGAGGTCGGAAACCTGAGCGGCCAGGTTCTCCACGGCATGGCGAGCAGCAGACAATTCCTGCTCGTGTCTGCCGAGCATGGCTCCTTGATCTCGACGGCAGTGTTACGAGCGTCTGTAGTCGCTGGGTCCATTCCTCGGTCGGATCCTTCTGTCATGCAGGTGAATGAGGACCCAAAAGCGACTTGGCGAAAACAGAGTATTTAATCCAGAATAAACTTTACAAAACAAAAAGCATAATACTACACGTAAAGACAAGAACAGACTGGAGACTTGATCGAGAACTGCAGGTTGCCTCGGGAAGGCACTTGAACCTAGCAGACTCAGACACCTGCTCACCACGCAGCATCTGAGGGAAACACGACACGACAGGGCAAAACATTGACACAGCACGGTGAATTATAAATGAGGATCCGACAGGGCAGGTACGGGAAACAAGGAGTGAAATAGGGACTCTAATCAGGGAAAAGGATCGGGAACAGGTGTGGGAAGACTAAATGATGATTAGGGAATAGGAACAGC
>NW_025758476.1:0-5144 GCF_021184085.1 Oncorhynchus gorbuscha | reverse complement strand
TCAGTGCAGAGACAAGCTAGCTGCTATCAGGTCAGTGCAGAGACAAGCTAGCTGTAATCAGGTCAGTGCAAATCAAATCAAATCAAATCAAATTTTATTTGTCACATACACATGGTTAGCAGATGTTAATGCGAGTGTAGCGAAATGCTTGTGCTTCTAGTTCCGACAATGCAGTGATAACCAACAAGTAATCTAACTAACAATTCCAAAACTACTGTCTTATACACAGTGTAAGGGGATAAGGAACATGTACATAAGGATATATGAATGAGTGATGGTACAGAGCAGCATACAGTAGATGGTATCGAGTACAGTATATACATATGAGATGAGTGTGTAGACAAAGTAAACAAAGTGGCATAGTTAAAGTGGCTAGTGATACATGTGTTACATAAGGATGCAGTCGATGATGTAGAGTACAGTATATACATATGCATATGAGATGAATAATGTAGGGTAAGTAACATTATATAAGGTAGCATTGTTTAAAGTGGCTAGTGATATATTTACATCATTTCCCATCAATTCCCATTATTAAAATGGCTGGAGTTGGGTCAGTGTCAATGACAGTGTGTTGGCAGCAGCCACTCAATGTTAGTGGTGGCTATTTAACAGTCTGATGGCCTTGAGATAGAAGCTGTTTTTCAGTCTCTCGGTCCCAGCTTTGATGCACCTGTACTGACCTCGCCTTCTGGATGATAGCAGGGTGAACAGGCAGTGGTTCGGGTGGTTGATGTCCTTGATGATCTTTATGGCCTTCCTGTAACAACGGGTGGTGTAGGTGTCCTGGAGGGCAGGTAGTTTGCCCCGGTGATGCGTTGTGCAGTCCTCACTACCCTCTGGAGAGCCTTACGGTTGAGGGCGGAGCAGTTGCCGTACCAGGCGGTGATACAGCCCGCCAGGATGCTCTCGATTGTGCATCTGTAGAAGTTTGTGAGTGCTTTTGGTGACAAGCCGAATTTCTTCAGCCTCCTGAGGTTGAATAGGCGCTGCTGCGCCTTCTTCACGACGCTGTCAGTGTGAGTGGACCAATTCAGTTTGTCTGTGATGTGTATGCCGAGGAACTTAAAACTAGCTACCCTCTCCACTACTGTTCCATCGATGTGGATAGGGGGGTGTTCCCTCTGCTGTTTCCTGAAGTCCACAATCATCTCCTTAGTTTTGTTGACGTTGAGTGTGAGGTTATTTTCCTGACACCACACTCCAAGGGCCCTCACCTCCTCCCTGTAGGCCGTCTCGTCGTTGTTGGTAATCAAGCCTACCACTGTTGTGTCGTCCGCAAACTTGATGATTGAGTTGGAGGCGTGCGTGGCCACGCAGTCGTGGGTGAACAGGGAGTACAGGAGAGGGCTCAGAACACACCCTTGTGGGGCCCCCGTGTTGAGGATCAGCGGGGAGGAGATGTTGTTGCCTACCCTCACCACCTGGGGGCGGCCCGTCAGGAAGTCCAGTACCCAGTTGCACAGGGCGGGGTCGAGACCCAGGGTCTCGAGCTTGATGACGAGCTTGGAGGGTACTATGGTGTTGAATGCCGAGCTGTAGTCGATGAACAGCATTCTCACAGAGAGACAAGCTAGCTGTTATCAGGTCAGTGCAGAGAGACAAGCTAGCTGCTATCAGGTCCGTGCAGAGGGACAAGCTAGCTGTTATCAGGTCAGTGCAGAGACAAGCTAGCTGCTATCAGGTCAGTGCAGAGAGACAAGCTAGCTGCAATCAGACAAGTAAGTGGACTGCCTGCCCGTTTTACAACCCTGGGCCCAACGTTAACGTTGCTGTTGATGAGCAGCTTATGCCATTTAGGGGCCGCTGCCCCTTCAGGCAGTACTTACTCTCTAAACCTGCAAAATATGGAATGAAGATCTGGGCTGCCTGTGATGCTGCTTCATCATATGTGTGGAACTTGCGAGTGTATATGGGGAAACCAGTTGGAGGAGTCCCTGAGAAGAACCAAGGGATGTGGGTTGTCCTGGACGTGATACAGGGACTCCGTTGCCATAACATCACTTAATTACTAAACACAAGCTGGGACAGGAGGTCCTCAGGAGGAGGCTGACGGCGGTAGGAACAGTATGAAAAAAACAAGCCAGAGCTCCTACCTCAGGCCTGTTCAGTGTATTAAATAAAACAGCTATCAATTCCTCTAAGTTTGTGTTCACGGTCAACACGTCTCGTGTCCTAGAGGCAAAAATGTGGCACTCATGATGCATACCTGCGCTAGGGATGGGATAATGCCTTGGCCAGGAACATCAAGCCGATATCATGGATTGTAAATGCCTCAAAAGGGTGGACAATTTGGAGCAAGCTGGTGACAGCTGCAGAAGGAGCCTACGCTGGCATCTTGTGATATTCTTCAACATCTTGGACATCTCGGCGTACAACGCGTTTGAACCCAGGTGGAACAGAGCTCCAGAGGAAGCGGCTCTTTCTGAGGCTGGACAAGGCATTGGTTAGACCTCAAATCAAGAAGGAGGCAACATATCCCAGGACCACAGCTTCTACAGCCATCATTAGGAGGGTTCAGGAGGATGCTGGTGCCCCATCTGCCCGACCCACAACTCCAATACCGGAAGTGTGAGTGATGATGTTGCATGTGTGTCTGACTCTCCTACCTTGGCCTGATGAAACTATATATGTGAGTGAGATGTTAGTAAAATTCCTGAACTGTTTATCATTCTAGATTGCAGCCAGTAGCAACAAGAAGAAGCACTGATGTGTGTGGACCTAAGAAGGACATGAAGAAACAGTGCACATGCATCAAGTGCAATAAATACATTTGCAACACACACAGTAAAAAAAACTGTCCCTCATGTGGTGTGAGCCGGCCTTAATGTGTTCAATGGGGCTCATTTATCATTTCCATAATATACTGTGTGTAAACTCTGTCCAGTTCAGTTCAAAGCAATAAACATCAATAGAGATAAACCTAGTTTCATTTATATTTGTTCAAGATAAACATGATTTATTTCCACCCGTCTTGATTATAACTTATTTCTGTTTACAACACGAGGCCACGGTAAATGGCAAGTATTAACTATGTATGCTGTCTATATTGCTTGTAACGGATCTAAGCATTTTACATACATTGTTATGGCTGTATTGTTTAAAAAAAACAATGTTGTGGGTCCATCAGACCTGCGAACATTGGGTGAATAACAAAAAGACCACACAAGGGTTAAGAGAAAGGGCTTGGCCAGATGCTACTGTGTTCCGGGCAGCATTGTAACCCGACACAGTCCTAGATTGCAGGGTTTATGGGAAAAGACAGCATTGGAATTCACTGATGCATGCATGGTAAGCCAAGGTGTTTCCCAGATTCTGGTCATGGATGTGAATGTTACTAAAACATTTGAACCCTGGAGTGTAAGTCTGATGGTTGAAATAGACATTTTAAAAAGCTTGTTGCTGTGTAGCCAATACAAGAGTTATTTAACTTAAAACAAAGTCAAAGGTTAATAAACCATTTAAGGAAACTACATAAAACCAGTTTATTCTTAGATTACACTTTTACATAAAGGAATTGTATACTTGACAATTTCATTCAAAATAAACTGGTAATTAATTTTTTTTTTTGTTTAAACCAAATACAATGCCTGTTTCCATTTTTGTACAATGAAAAATATTTTTCCACTTCTTAAAAAGTACAGTATGTACATCATGGAAACATTACAACTCCTGTCCTCACACATGGTAGGACATTTCAAGTCATTTCTTATAAAAAATATAACATTTAATTTTGCCCTCTGAAAACAGATGAACAGCATTACAGATTGGCAATGCATAGCAGGCCTAGTTCAGATCTCTGCCTTTTCAACGTGGATGCAAAGCAAAATAGAATGGACAACGTAAGAAGAGGCTAAAACTATAAAACAACCAAACTGCTGATGCATTATTGTGACTCCATTCCACTACGGGGTAGCGGAGGCTGTCATAGCTGGTGTTTTAGAGGGATATAGAGAGGAGGGGGATATATAGAGAGAGGAGATGTGGGGATTTAGAAGGAGGGGATATAGAGAGGGAGAGGGGGATATAGAGAGGGAGGGAGATGTGGGGATTTAGAAGGAGGGGGATATAGAGAGGGAGGGGGATATAGAGAGGGAGAGGGGGATATAGAGAGGGAGAGGGGGATATAGAGAGGGAGAGGGGATATAGAGAGGGAGATATAGAGAGGGAGAGGGGGATATAGAGAGGGAGATATAGAGAGGGAGAGGGGGATATAGAGAGGGAGAGGGGGATATAGAGAGGGAGAGGGGATATAGAGAGGAGATATAGAGAGGGAGATGGGGGATATAGAGAGGGAGAGGGGGATATAGAGAGGGAGATATAGAGAGGGAGAGGGGATATAGAGAGGGAGAGGGGATATAGAGAGGGAGAGGGGGATATAGAGAGGAGAGGGGGATATAGAGAGGGAGGGAGGGGGATATAGAGAGGGAGAGGGGATATAGAGAGGGAGAGGGAGATGTGGGGATTTAGAAGGAGGGAATATAGAAAGGAGGGGGATATAGAAGGAGAGGGGGGTATATAGAGGGAGGGGATAGAGGGAGAGAGAGTGAAGGGGGATATAGAGAGAGAGGAGATGTTGAGGATTTAGAAGGAGGGGGATATAGAGAGGGAGGGGGATATAGAGGGAGAGGGGGGTATAGAGGAGAGAGAGAGTGAAGGGGATATAGAGAGAGGGGGATATAGAGAGAGAGGAGATGTGGGGATTTAGAAGAAAGGGGATATAGAGAGAGAGGGAGATGTTGGGATTTAGAAGGAGGGGGATATAGAGAGGGAGGGAGATGTGGGGATTTAAAAGGAGGGGGATATAGAGAGAGACGGAGATGTGGGGATTTAGAAGGAGGCGGATATAGAGAGAGAGGGGGGGGGGGGGGATTCCTGTCAACGTCATCTCAGCAGCCAGATCAGGAGGAGGCTGGAGCCACGGTGGAGTCAGTTAGCAGTCACTGGTTCTCGGCCTGTCACAACAGAGAGAGGATGTTAATTTCAGAAGAACACAGTATAAGGACATGCCATTTGACAGACCACAAGAACAGATGTACTGGATGTAGAACCAATGTGCCTGCTTTAGTTCCACAACCACAGACTACTGTGCTTACAGGTGATGTAATACTGGGATTGAAATGAGAGCTCTGTTACAACCAACT
>NW_025758475.1:0-5145 GCF_021184085.1 Oncorhynchus gorbuscha | reverse complement strand
GCCGGCATGCACCCTGGATAATCCTCCACCCTGCTGTGTGTCTACCTCCTCCCACCCTGCTGTGTGTCTACCTCCTCCACCCTGCTACCTCCTCCACCCTGCTGTGTGTCTACCTCCTCCACCCTGCTACCTCCTCCCACCCTGCTGTGTGTCTACCCCCTCCCACCCTGCTGTGTGTCTACCTCCTCCACCCTGCTACCTCCTCCACCCTGCTGTGTGTCTACCTCCTCCACCCTGCTGTGTGTCTCCCTCCTCCACCCTGCTGTGTGTCTACCTCCTCCACCCCTGCTACCTCCTCCACCCTGCTGTGTGTCTACCTCCTCCACCCTGCTGTGTGTCTACCTCCTACACCCTGCTGTGTGTCTACCTCCTCCACCCTGCTACCTCCTCCCACCCTGCTGTATGTCTACACTCCTCTACACCTTCTCAATACAATACCATCTCAATATATTACCTGTCTACACCTTCTCAATATAATACCTGTCTACACCTTCTCAATACAATACCTGTCTACACCTTCTCAATACAATACCTTCTCAATATAACACCTTCTCAATATAATACCTGTCTACACCTTCTCAATACAATACCTGTCTACACCTTCTCAATACAATACCTTCTCAATATAATACCTTCTCAATATAATACCTGATATAGACCCTGATGATACAGACCCTGATGATACAGACCTGATGATACAGACCCTGATGATACAGACCCTGATGATACAGACCCTGATGATACAGACCCTGATGATACAGACCCTGGTGATATAGACCCTGATGATACAGACCCTGATGATACAGACCCTGATGATATAGACCCTGATGATACAGACACTGATGATATAGACCCTGGTGATATAGACCCTGATATCACTGATGATACAGACCCTGATGATACAGACCCTGGTGATATAGACCCTGATGATACAGACCCTGATGATACAGACCCTGGTGATACAGACCCTGATGATACAGACCCTGATATCACTGATGACAGACCCCGATGACATAACCTGGTGACACAGACCCCGATGATATAGACCCTGTGACACAGACCCTGACAGATAGACCTGATGATAGACCCTGATGATACAGACCCTGATGATATAGACCCTGGTGACACAGACCCTGATGATACAGACCCTGATGATACAGACCCTGGTGACACAGACTGGGATATAGACCCTGATGATACAGACCCTGATATCACTGATGATATAGACCTGATGATACAGACCTGATGATATAGACCCTGATGATACAGACCTGATATCACTGATGATACAGACCCTGATGATACAGACCCTGATGATACAGACCCCTGATGATACAGACCTGATGATACAGACCTGATGATACAGACCCTGGTGATATAGACCCTGATGATATAGACCCTGGTGATATAGACCCTGGTGATATAGACCTGATGATATAGACCCTGGTGATATAGACCCTGATGATACAGACCCTGATGATACAGACCCTGATGATACAGACCCTGATGATACAGACCCTGATGATACAGACCCTGATGATAGACCCTGATAGACCTGATGATACAGACCCTGATATCACGATGATATAGACCCTGATGATACAGACCCTGATGATACAGACCCTGATGATACAGACCCTGATGATATAGACCCTGATGATACAGACCCTGATGATACAGACCCTGATGATACAGACCCTGATGATACAGACCCTGATGATATAGACCCTGGTGATATAGACCCTGATGATATAGACCCTGGTGATAGATTCCTGATATACAGACCCTGATGATACAGACCTGGGATGATATAGACCCTGATGATATAGACCCTGGATGATACAGACCCTGATGAGAGAGACCCTGGTGATACAGACCTGATGATACAGACCCTGATATCACTGATGATATAGACCCTGATGATATAGACCCTGATGATACAGACCCTGATTATATAGACCCTGATATCACTGATGATACAGACAGAGCCGGCATGCACCCTGGATAATCCTCCACCCTGCTGTGTGTCTACCTCCTCCACCCTGCTGTGTGTCTACCTCCTCCACCCTGCTACCTCCTCCCGCCCTGCTGTGTGTCTACCTCCCTCCACCCTGCTACCTCCCTCCACCCTGCTGTGTGTCTACCCTCCACCCTGCTGTGTCTACCTCCTCCGCCCTGCTACCTCCTCCACCCCACCGTGTTCACCTCCTCCACCCTGTGCCCTCTCCGCCCTGCTGTGTACCTCCTCCACCCTGCTACCTCCTCCACCCTGCTGTGTGTCTACCTCCTCCACCCTGCTGGTGTCTACCTCCTACACCCTGCCAGTTGTCTACCTCCTACACCTGCCATCCTCCACCCCAAGCTGTGTGTCTACCTCTCCTCCACCCTGCTGTGTGTCTACCTCCTCCACCCTGCTACCCCTCCACCCTGCTGTCTCCTCCGCCCTGCTGTGTGTCTGCATTCTCCTCCACCCTGCTGTGTCTTCCTCCTCCACCCTGTGTGTCTACCTCCTCCACCCTGCTGTGTGTCTACCTCTCCCACCCTGCTGTGTGTCCTGCCTCCTCCACCCTGCTGTGTCTACCTCCAACAACAAAGTCACAACTCAGCAGTTTGTCTGCCCTAGACCCAGAGTACAGCCTGATCCCCCACATACACAGAGAGAGAGAGAGCATGCCTGTATTGATTAAGCCCACACTAACAAGGGAAAGTGGATACAGCTGCTGTGTTTCCACATGGCCGACCATCCCCTCCTGTTCTCTCCCCTCCCCCCTCCTATCCTCCTGTTCCCTCTCCTCTCCTCCCCTGTTCTCTCCCCTCCAGTCTCCTTTCCTCTCGTCTCCTCCCCACTGGGAATATCATTGAATATCACTGGGAATATCACTGGGAATGTTACTGGGAATGTTACTGGGAATGTTACTGGGAATGTCACTGGGAATAAAAAAAGGTCCTTAATCTACACACAATACCCCATAATGACACAATACCCCATAATGACACAATACCCCATAATGACACAATACCCCATAATGACACAATACCCCATAATGACACAATACCCCATAATGACACAATACCCCGTAATGACACAATACCCCATAATGACACAATACCCCATAATGATACAATACCCCATAATGATACAATACCCCATAATGATACAATACCCCATAATGATACAATACCCCATAATGACACACTACCCCGTAATGACACACTACCCCATAATGACACAATACCCCATAATGACACAATACCCCATAATGACACAATACCCCATAATGATACAATACCCCATAATGATACAATACCCCATAATGATACAATACCCCATAATGATACAATACCCCATAATGACACAATACCCCGTAATGATACAATACCCCATAATGACACAATACCCCATAATGACTAAATACCCCATAATGACTCAATACTCCATAATGACATACTACCCCATAATGACATACTACCCCATAATGACACAATACCCCATAATGACACAATACCCCATAATGACACAATACCCCATAATGACACAATACCCCATAATGATACAATACCCCATAATGACACAATACCCCATAATGACACAATACCCCATAATGACTAAATACCCCATAATGACTCAATACTCCATAATGACATACTACCCCATAATGACATACTACCCCATAATGACACAATACCCCATAATGACACAATACCCCATAATGACACAATACCCCATAATGACACAATACCCCATAATGACACAATACCCCATAATGACTCAATACCCCATAATGACTCAATACCCCATAATGACTCAATACCCCATAATGACTCAATACCCCATAATGACTCAATACCCCATAATGACTCAATACCCCATAATGACTCAATACCCCATAATGACATACTACCCCATAATGAAACAATACCCCATACACAGTACCCCATAATGACACAATGACTCAATACCCCATAATGACACAATGACACAATACCCCATAATGACACAATACCCCATAATGGCACAATACCCCATAATGACACAATACCCCATAATGACATACTACCCCATAATGACTCAATACCCCATAATGACATACTACCCCATAATGACTAAATACCCTATAATGACTAAATACCCCATAATGACTAAATACCCCATAATGACTAAATACCCCATAATGACATACTACCCCATAATGACATACTACCCCATAATGACTAAATACCCCATAATGACACAATACCCCATAATGACTAAATACCCCATAATGACATACTACCCCATAATGACTAAATACCCCATAATGACTAAATACCCCATAATGGCATACTACCCCATAATGACACACTACCCCATAATGACACAATACCCCATAATGACAATACCCCATAATGACACAATACCCCATAATGACTCAAACCCCATAATGACTCAAACCCCATAATGACACAATACCCCACAATGACACAAAACCCCATAACGACACAATACCCCATAATGACTCAAACCCCATAATGACTCAAACCCCATAATGACACAATACCCCATAATGACACAAAACCCCATAACGACACAATACCCCATAATGACTCAAACCCCATAATGATACAATACCCCATAATGACACAAAACCCCATAATGACACAATACGACATAATGACAAAACCCCATAATGACACAATACCCCATAATGACACAATACCCCATAATGACACAATATCCCATAATGACTCAATACCCCATAATGACTCAATACCCCATAATGACTCAATACCCCATAACGACATACTACCCCATAATGACTCAATACCCCATAATGACATACTACCCCATAATGACTAAATACCCCATAATGACACAATACCCCATAATGACACAATACCCCATAATGACACAATACCCCATAATGACACAATACCCCATAATGACTCAATACCCCATAATGACTCAATACCCCATAATGACTCAATACCCCATAACGACATACTACCCCATAATGACTCAATACCCCATAATGACATACTACCCCATAATGACTAAATACCCCATAATGACTAAATAACCCATAATGACACAATACCCCATAATGACTAAATACCCCATAATGACATACTACCCCATAATGACTCAATACCCCATAATGACACACT
>NW_025758474.1:0-5145 GCF_021184085.1 Oncorhynchus gorbuscha | reverse complement strand
AAATCAAATCAAATCAAATCTGCTGTTTTACGTCATTTCCGGTCACAACTTGCAGGCTTGTTTTTCAAATTGCTGTGCGTTTTGTTGCCAACCTATTTTGCTACCTGACAACTTTACGGGTTTCACTTTTTAATTACCGTTCATATATTTATTTTTCCTCGACTTTTTCACTCCGGACGCTTTATCTGGACACGATTCGGTCAGGACCTCCAACAGCCCGAAGCTAAGTAGTAACATTAACATGATGCCTGCTTCTAATTGCGCCGCTGTGCTCGCCTTACGGCGAGGATAGCTATACTGCAAGCCTTCAGACGCAATCGTTAGGCAAGGTAATTTCAGTGTAGGAAGGATGAAGCAGCGTCACTGTGCCACCCAGTAAGTACAGATAGTAAGTATAAATCCCCTGGCACAGTCCCACGCAGCCGGACAACTTTCTCACGGTTTCTGGAAGGAAATGCTGTAGGAACGCTCAACCCCCGGTGTCGCTCATTCAGCAGACAGAAACTTTCAACCGGTTCTCCCCCATTAAGCAGCGGGTGGTGTCAGAGCGAGTCTTCTCTGGTCTCTCACTCCGTTCGGGTCGCGTCATACACTGTTTACCGGGGGCAGGGCTACCGGCGTTAAAGGCTAATCTGAAGATGGTGCTGGCTAAAGCTAAAACTGGCGGGTGTAGAGTATAGAGATATTGTTATCACGTCGGCACCAACGATGTTAGGATGAAACAGTCAGAGATCACCAAGCGCAACATAGCTTCTGCGTGCATATCAGCTAGAAAGATGTGTCGGCATCGAGTAATTGTCTCTGGCCCCCTCCCAGTTAGGGAGTGATGAGCTCTACAGCAGAGTCTCACAACTCAATCGCTGGTTGAAAACTGTTTTCTGCCCCTCCCAAAGATAGAATTTGTAGATAATTGGCCCTCTTTCTGGGACTCGCCCACAAACAGGACCAAGCCTGACCTGCTGAGGGTGCCGGACTCCATCCTAGCTGGAGGGTGCTCTCATCTTATCTGCCAACATAGACAGGGCTCTAACTCCTCTAGCTCCACAATGAAATAGGGTGCAGGCCAGGCAGCAGGCTGTTAGCCAGCCTGCCAGCATAGTGGAGTCTGCCACTAGCATAGTTAGTGTAGTCAGCTCAGCTATCACCATTGAGACCGTGTCTGTGCCTCGACCTGGGTTGGGCAAAACTAAACATGGCGGTGTTCGCCTTAGCAATCTCACTAGGATAAAGACCACCTCCATTCCTGTCATTACTGAAAGAGATCATGATACCTCACATCTCAAAATAGGGCTACTTAATGTTAGATCCCTTACTTCAAAGGCAATTATAGTCAATGAACTAATCACTGATCATAATCTTGATGTGATTGGCCTGACTGAAACATGGCTTAAGCCTGATGAATTTACTGTGTTAAATGAGGCCTCACCTCCTGGCTACACTAGTGACCATATCCCCCGTGCATCCCGCAAAGGCGGAGGTGTTGCTAACATTTACGATAGCAAATTTCAATTTACAAAAAAAAAAAATAGCGTTTTCGTCTTTTGAGCTTCTAGTCATGAAATCTATGCAGCCTACTCAATCACTTTTTATAGCTACTGTTTACAGGCCTCCTGGGCCATATACAGCGTTTCTCACTGAGTTCCCTGAATTCCTATCAGACCTTGTAGTCATTGCAGATAATATTCTAATCTTTGGTGACTTTAATATTCACATGGAAAAGTCCACAGACCCACTCCAAAAGGCTTTTGGAGCCATCATCGACTCAGTGGGTTTGTCCAACATGTCTCTGGACCCACTCACTCTCACAGTCATACGCTGGACCTAGTTTTGTCCCATGGAATAAATGTTGTGGATCTTAATGTTTTCCTCATAATCCTGGACTATCAGACCACCATTTTATTACGTTTGCAATTGCAACAAATAATCTGCTCAGACCCCAACCAAGGAACATCAAAAGTCGTGCTATAAATTCACAGACAACACAAAGATTCCTTGATGCCCTTCCAGACTCCCTCTGCCTACCCAAGGACGCCAGAGGACAAAAATCCGTTAACCACCTAACTGAGGATCTCAATTTAACCTTGCGCAATACCCTAGATGCAGTTGCACCCCTAAAAACTAAAAAAATGTCTCATAAGAAACTAGCTCCATGGTACACAGAAAATACCCGAGCTCTGAAGCAAGCTTCCAGAAAATTGGAACGGAAATGGCGCCACACCAAACTGGAAGTCTTCCGACTAGCTTGGAAGGATGGTACCGTGCAGTACCGAAGAGCCCTTACTGCTGCTCGATCGTCCTATTTTCTAACTTAATTGAGGAAAATAAGAACAATCCGAAATTCCTTTTTGATACTGTGGCAAAGCTAACTAAAAAGCAGCATTCCCCAAGAGAGGATGACTTGCACTTTAGCAGTGATAAATTCATGAACTTCTTTGAGGAAAAGATTATGATTATTAGAAAGCAAATTACGGACTCCTCTTTAAACCTGCGTATTCCTCCAAACCTCAGTTGTCCTGAGTCTGCACAACTCTGCCAGGACCTAGGATCAAGAGAGACGCTCAAGTGTTTTAGTACTATATCTCTTGACACAATGATGAAAATAATCATGGCCTCTAAACCTTCAAGCTGTATACTGGACCCTATTCCAACTAAACTACTGAAAGAGCTGCTTCCTGTGCTTGGCCCTCCTATGTTGAACATAATAAACGGCTCTCTATCCACTGGATGTGTACCAAACTCACTAAAAGTGGCAGTAATAAAGCCTCTCTTGAAAAAGCCAAACCTTGACCCAGAAAATATAAAAAACTATCGGCCTATATCGAATCTTCCATTCCTCTCAAAGATTTTAGAGAAAGGCTGTTGCGCAACAACTCACTGCCTTCCTGAAGACAAACAATGTATCGAAATGCTTCAGTCTGGTTTTTTAGACCCCATCATAGCACTGAGACGGCACTTGTGAAGGTGGTAAATGACATTTTGATGGCATCGGACCGAGGCTCTGCATCTGTCCTCGTGCTCCTAGACCTTAGTGCTGCTTTTGATACCATCGATCACCACATTCTTTTGGAGAGATTGGAAACCCAAATTGGTCTACACGGACATGTTCTGGCCTGGTTTAGGTCTTATCTGTCGGAAAGATATCAGTTTGTCTCTGTGAATGGTTTGTCCTCTGACAAATCAACTGTACATTTCGGTGTTCCTCAAGGTTCTGTTTTAGGACCACTATTGTTTTCACTATATATTTTACCTCTTGGGGATGTTATTCGAAAACATAATGTAAACTTTCACTGCTATGCGGATGACACACAGCTGTACATTTCAATGAAACATGGTGAAGCACCAAAATTGCCCTCGCTAGAAGCATGTGTTTCAGACATAAGGAAGTGGATGGCTGCAAACTTTCTACTATTAAACTCGGACAAAACAGAGATGCTTGTTCTAGGTCCCAAAAAACAAAGAGATCTTCTGTTGAATCTGACAATTAATCTTAATGGTTGTACAGTCGTCTCAAATAAAACTGTGAAGGACCTCGGCGTTACTCTGGACCCTGATCTCTCTTTTGAAGAACATATCAAGACCATTTCGAGGACAGCTTTTTTCCATCTACGTAACATTGCAAAAATCAGAAACTTTCTGTCCAAAAATGATGCAGAAAAATTAATCCATGCTTTTGTCACTTCTAGGTTAGACTACTGCAATGCTCTATTTTCCGGCTACCGGATAAAGCACTAAATAAACTTCAGTTAGTGCTAATCGGCTGCTAGAATCCTGACTAGAACCAAAAAATTTGATCATATTACTCCAGTGCTAGCCTCTCTACACTGGCTTCCTGTCAAAGCAAGGGCTGATTTCAAGGTTTACTGCTAACCTACAAAGCATTACATGGGCTTGCTCCTACCTACCTCTCTGATTTGGTCCTGCCGTACATACCTATACGTACGCTACGGTCACAAGGCATGAGCCTCTAATTGTCCCTAAATTTCTAAGCAAACAGCTGGAGGCAGGGCTTTCTCCTATAGAGCTCCATTTTTATGGAACGGTCTGCCTACCCATGTCAGAGACGCAAACTCGGTCTCAACCTTTAAGTCTTTACTGAAGACTCATCTCTTCAGTGGGTCATATGATTGAGTGTAGTCTGGCCCAGGAGTGGGAAGGTGAACGGAAGGCTCTGGAGCAACGAACCGCCCTTGCTGTCTCTGCCTGGCCGGTTCCCCGTTTTCCACTGGGATTCTCTGCCTCTAACCCTGTTACGGGGGCTGAGTCACTGGCTTGCTGGGGCTCTCTCGTGCCGTCCCTGGGGGGGATCGTCACCTGGGTGGGTTGATTCACTGTTGTGGTCGGCCTGTCTGGGTTCCCCCCCCCCTTGGGTTGTACCGTGTCGGAGATCTTTGTGGGCTATACTCGGCCTTGTCTCAGGATGGTAAGTTGGTGGTTGAAGATTTCCCTCTAGTGGTGTGGGGGCTGTGCTTTGGCAAAGTGGGTGGGGTTATATCCTTCCTGTTTGGCCCTGTCCGGGCGTGTCCTCGGATGGGGCCACAGTGTCTCCTGACCCCTCCTGTCTCAGCCTCCAGTATTTATGCTGCAGTAGTTTATGTGTCGGGGGGCTAGGGTCAGTTTGTTTATCTGGAGTACTTCTCCTGTCCTATTCGGTGTCCTGTGTAAATCTAAGTGTGCGTTCTCTAATTCTCTCCTTCTCTCTTTCTTTCTCTCTCTCGGAGGACCTGAGCCCTAGAACCATGCCCCAGGACTACCTGACATGATGACTCCTTGCTGTCCCCAGTCCACCTGGCCATGCTGCTGCTCAGTTTCAACTGGCCTGGGCCCCTAGGACCATGTCCCAGGACTACCTGACATGAGGACTCCTTGCTGTCCCCAGTCCACCTGGCCATGCTCCTGCTCAGTTTCAACTGTTCTGCCTTACTATTATTCAACCATGCTGGTCATTTATGAACATTTGAACATCTTGGCCACGTTCTGTTATAATCTCCACCTGGCACAGCCAGAAGAGGACTGGCCACCCCACATATGCTCTCTCTAATTCTCTCTTTCTTTCTCTCTCTCGGAGGACCTGAGCCCTAGGACCGTGCCCCAGGACTACCTGACATGATGGCTCCTTGCTGTCCCCAGTCCATCTGACTGTGCTGC
>NW_025758473.1:0-5146 GCF_021184085.1 Oncorhynchus gorbuscha | reverse complement strand
TGACATAAGCAGATTCATGCCAGAAACAAGTACAAATTATAACTTTGAATTAAATGTAATTACACTGTAGTGCTTTTCAATTTTAAATGCATTATATGGAAGGAGGAGTAATACTCTTTTTTTGTCCCATGATCCCATGCCTTGTCCCAAACACAGAGTGTTTCCCTAAACACATTAATATCACCCATTGGCAACGTATGAAAGACCCGATCACGTATGTTTATCTACGTTATAGACTTGTTAAACCTGTTTGCTTTTAGTTCACATGTTGCCAGACCAATGTACTGTATCTATTTGTGAGGACAGATGCTGGTACAGGGAAGCAAGAACAGGGAGTGAATATAAAAATAAAAATAAACAGATATGAAACAAAACAAGGACAGCGTCTAAACAGGGAAACACAACGACATTAATGCAGACACGGGAAGAAACTGAGGAAGTGACAAATATAGGGAGGCAATCAATAAGGTAATAGAGTCCAGGTGAGTCCCATGAAGCGCTGATGCGTGTAACGATGGAGACAGGTGTGCGTAATGAGGGGCCGCCTGGCACCCTTGAGCGCCAGAGATGGGGAGCGGGGGCAGGCGTGACACTATTGTCTCTTCTAGGTCAGTCCCCCACTCAAATCTGTTCTAAGATTTCTCAAATGTTGAGTATAAAGTAAACACTGGAATCACTATAAAAGTGCAATTTGTAAAGGCTTCATAATCATGACATTGTGAAGAGATATACTTTTATACTCATTATTATACACCAGCATGTGTAACATCCCTATTTCTACAACATATCGCCCTCAAGGATGCAGTTGATTTGTTCTCAAATAATATAAAAAGCATAACAACTGTGAAGTGGTAGCAAAATTGCCTTGAACGGAGAACTGAAGAGAAACAGTTTAAAAATAGCTCCACCATCAACAGTTTGTCACTTAAAAACATTATAAATAAATAATGCTGCTTCCACTCACTCCATGTTCTGACAAGTTTTTAATGGCAAACATTTTCATTAATGCCTTACTTGCTTCTCTTCCATCATTGTGTTACCAGTGATGCATGTAGCATTCCACTAATGTTCAAATGACAAATGCTTGAAGAGCATGAAACAGAAATGCTCAAGGTAAAGGTTGTCATCAGTAGGGAAAACTGCCGCTTGACCCCATCCCCTCCTCCCTTCTCCAGACCATCTCTGGAGACCTTCTCCCATTCCTCACTTCCCTCATCAACTCATCCCTGACCACTGGCTGACCAGTTAAACCACTGCTAAGAACTATACTTTTAGATACAACTACCACCGTTGCAACAACAACACCAGTAACATCAATACTATACATTTGAATAGAATGGTGATCGAAACTACAGCAGAATTGCTGTTCTTTTGGAAGATAAATTGTCACTGTAATTACATCAGCATAAATATTTAATATTGCGCAAATTAGATATGTATCTAAAACATTCTTGTAAATGGAACTGTATCTGTAGCTCAGTACCATTAGTGGCAGAGTTGGAGGCAGCCTAGAGGACTGTAATTAACTCCATTCAAGCGCGACTAAACATTTTTGACATTTTCCCTAGTCCGGAATGAACTGTCACTGCAGAGGGGGAGTAACCATCTTGTCACATTGTGTTTGTATAAGAATAGCAGAATGCTGTGTGTTCTGTTTCAGAGAGTTTCATCTCAAGTTTCATTTCAGAGATCTTTCATTATCAGCAAAATGGTGGAAAGATTCTACTACCCTCTTCAAACTGCAACTGCAAAGTGTGAAACATTGATACTGCATGCCTTGGTCAGGAGTGTCTGGAAAAGGAGATCAAATTTGTTTCATCACCTAACTGGAAGCAGGTTGTAGGAAGTCTAGCTATCCGATTCTAAAGCCCATAGTCAGTCCAAGTGACTCACAACCAGGGCTTTAATGGGCTCCCTTGGCCCACTGGGGTTATCCTAACAACATCAATACAGACAATAGGCCCTAGTTTGTGCCTCCAGAATTCTTCTCCTACTTGGGAAGTGTCACGCCCTGACCTTAGAGATCCTTATTATTCTCTATGTTTGGTTAGGTCAGGGTGTGACTCAGGTGGCAAATTCTATGTTTTCTGTTTCTTTGTTTTTGGCCGAGTGTGGTTCCCAGTGACGGATTTGACAAATATCCACTTTCTTAGATCACTAATTTCCGGGTCTTTGAAATCCCGACACGAGATATGTGAACTTGTCCTGATAGACTTTCGTCAAAGTTTTCTATGTTTAATGTCAAGGAAGTGAGTTTGTGTTTATACAGAAGGCAGCTGCCTATCTTTGTCTCTGATTGGGAAACATACTTAGGCAGCCTGTTTTCCACCTGAGTTTGCGGGATCTTGTTTTCTGTTTAGTTACTGTTGCCTGACAGAACTGTGCGTTTTCGTTTTCGATTTTGTTATTTTGTTTGATTGTTTAAAATCATGAACACTTTCCACGCTGGGCCTTGGTCTACTCTTTCTACCACCAACGAGAGCCATTACAGGAGGTAAAATGATTCACCACAGACGCACAGGACCCCACCTCCACACACAAACCGCGCTGAAATCAAATTAGCATAATAATTTTCATCTCTGTGGTGGAAGACGGCAGAGCTACAACAGTGTTTGTGAGACCAGGGGCCGGGTGCACCAGTTGGTCGTAAAATACGCTCAATGCCGGACCAACATTTTTACCAATTGCCAAATCAAATCAAATTTTATTTGTCACATACACATGGTTAGCAGATGTTAATGCGAGTGTAGCGAAATGCTTGTGCTTCTAGTTCCGACAATGCAGTGATAACCAACAAGTAATCTAACTAACAATTCCAAAACTACTGTCTTATACACAGTGTAAGGGGATAAGGAACATGTACATAAGGATATATGAATGAGTGATGGTACAGAGCAGCATACAGTAGATGGTATCGAGTACAGTATATACATATGAGATGAGTATGTAGACAAAGTAAACAAAGTGGCATAGTTAAAGTGGCTAGTGATACATGTGTTACATAAGGATGCAGTCGATGTTGTAGAGTACAGTATATACATATGTATATGAGATGAATAATGTAGGGTAAGTAACATTATATAAGGTAGCATTGTTTAAAGTGGCTAGTGATATATTTACATCATTTCCCATCAATTCCCATTATTAAATGGCTGGAGTTGGGTCAGTGTCAATGACAGTGTGTTGGCAGCAGCCACTCAATGTTAGTGGTGGCTATTTAACAGTCTGATGGCCTTGAGATAGAAGCTGTTTTTCAGTCTCTCGGTCCCAGCTTTGATGCACCTGTACTGACCTCGCCTTCTGGATGATAGCGGGGTGAACAGGCAGTGGTTCGGTGGTTGATGTCCTTGATGATCTTTATGGCCTTCCTGTAACAACGGGTGGTGTAGGTGTCCTGGAGGGCAGGTAGTTTGCCCCCGGTGATGCGTTGTGCAGTCCTCACTACCCTCTGGAGAGCCTTACGGTTGAGGGCGGAGCAGTTGCCGTACCAGGCGGTGATACAGCCCGCCAGGATGCTCTCGATTGTGCATCTGTAGAAGTTTGTGAGTGCTTTTGGTGACAAGCCGAATTTCTTCAGCCTCCTGAGGTTGAATAGGCGCTGCTGCGCCTTCTTCACGACGCTGTCAGTGTGAGTGGACCAATTCAGTTTGTCTGTGATGTGTATGCCGAGGAACTTAAAACTAGCTACCCTCTCCACTACTGTTCCATCGATGTGGATAGGGGGTGTTCCCTCTGCTGTTTCCTGAAGTCCACAATCATCTCCTTAGTTTTGTTGACGTTGAGTGTGAGGTTATTTTCCTGACACCACACTCCAAGGGCCCTCACCTCCTCCCTGTAGGCCGTCTCGTCGTTGTTGGTAATCAAGCCTACCACTGTTGTGTCGTCCGCAAACTTGATGATTGAGTTGGAGGCGTGCGTGGCCACGCAGTCGTGGGTGAACAGGGAGTACAGGAGAGGGCTCAGAACGCACCCTTGTGGGGCCCCGTGTTGAGGATCAGCGGGGAGGAGATGTTGTTGCCTACCCTCACCACCTGGGGGCGGCCCGTCAGGAAGTCCAGTACCCAGTTGCACAGGGCGGGGTCGAGACCCAGGGTCTCGAGCTTGATGACGAGCTTGGAGGGTACTATGGTGTTGAATGCCGAGCTGTAGTCGATGAACAGCATTCTCACATAGGTATTCCTCTTGTCCAGGTGGGTTAGGGCAGTGTGCAGTGTGGTTGAGATTGCATCGTCTGTGGACCTATTTGGGCGGTAAGCAAATTGGAGTGGGTCTAGGGTGTCAGGTAGGGTGGAGGTG
The DNA here is from genome assembly GCF_021184085.1 of Oncorhynchus gorbuscha. Taxonomy (NCBI): domain Eukaryota; kingdom Metazoa; phylum Chordata; class Actinopteri; order Salmoniformes; family Salmonidae; genus Oncorhynchus; species Oncorhynchus gorbuscha. The sequence continues at coordinate 850 of NW_025758473.1, read as the reverse complement.
ATATGGTCCTTGACTAGTCTCTCAAAGCACTTCATGATGACGGAAGTGAGTGCTACGGGGCGGTAGTCGTTTAGCTCAGTTACCTTAGCTTTCTTGGGAACAGGAACAATGGTGGCCCTCTTGAAGCATGTGGGAACAGCAGACTGGTATAGGGATTGATTGAATATGTCCGTAAACACACCGGCCAGCTGGTCTGCGCATGCTCGGAGGGCGCGGCTGGGGATGCCGTCTGGGCCTGCAGCCTTGCGAGGGTTAACACGTTTAAATGTCTTAATCACCTCGGCTGCAGTGAAGGAGAGACTGCATGTTTCCGTTGCAGGCCGTGTCAGTGGCACTGTATTGTCCTCAAAGCGGGCAAAAAGTTATTTAGTCTGCCTGGGAGCAAGACATCCTGGTCCGTGACTGGGCTGGATTTCATCTTGTAGTCCGTGATTGACTGTAGACCCTGCCACATGCCTCTTGTGTCTGAGCCATTGAATTGAGATTCCACTTTGTCTCTGTACTGACGCTAGCTTGTTTGATAGCCTTACGGAGGGAATAGCTGCACTGTTTGTATTCAGTCATGTTGCCAGACACCTTGCCCTGATTAAAAGCAGTGGTTCGCGCTTTCAGTTTCACGCGAATGCTGCCATCAATCCACGGTTTCTGGTTAGGGAATGTTTTTATCGTTGCTATGGGAACGACATCTTCGACGCACGTTCTAATGAACTCGCACACCGAATCAGCGTATTCGTCAATATTCCCATCTGACGCAATACGAAACATGTCCCAGTCCACGTGATGGAAGCAGTCTTGAGTGTAGAGTCAGCTTGGTCTGACCAGCGTTGGACAGACCTCAGCGTGGGAGCCT
>NW_025758472.1:0-5147 GCF_021184085.1 Oncorhynchus gorbuscha | reverse complement strand
CCTGATTAGATTCCCTATTTATTCCTTTGTAATCCGTTCCTGTTCCGTCGGTTCCTTATATTGTATTCACCATGCTGTGATTGCGTTTCGCCCTGTCCTGTCGTGTTTTTGCCGTGATTGTGTATCACCCTGTTCTGTCGTGTTTTGTGCCTTCATCAGACGCTGCGTGTGAGCAGGTGTCTCAGTCGACTACGGCCTGCGCCTACCCGGAAGCGACCTGCAGTCTGTGGCCGCTTCTCCAGTTGTTTTCCCTCTACAAATCTAGAGGATGTCAGTTATTCCGTTTTGAACATTATTAAACTCTGCTTCTGTTAAGTCGCTCTTGGGTCCTCTTTTACCAGCATGACAGAAGGAACCGACCAAGGAATGGACCCAGCGACTTCAGACGCTCGTTACACTGCCGTCGAGTTCCAAGGAGCCATGCTCGGCAGACACGAGCAGGAATTGTCTGCTGCTCGCCATGCCGTGGAGAACCTGGCCGCTCAGGTTTCCGACCTCTCTGGACAGTTCCAGAGTCTACGTCTCGTGCCACCTGTTACTCCCTGGCCTGCCGAGCCTCCAGAACCCAGGGTTAATAACCCACCTTGCTACTCCGGGCAGCCCACTGAGTGCCGCTCCTTTCTCACGCAGTGTGAGATTGTGTTCTCTCTCCAACCCCACACATACTCTAGAGAGAGAGCTCGGGTTGCTTACGTCATTTCACTCCTTACTGGCCGGGCTCGAGAATGGGGCACAGCTATCTGGGAGGCAAGGGCTGATTGCTCTAACAGATTCCAGAACTTTAAAGAGGAGATGATTCGGTTTTTGACCGTTCAGTTTTTGGTGAGGAGGCTTCTAGGGCCCTGGCTTCCTTATGCCAAGGTGAACGGTCCATAACGGATTATTCCATTGAGTTTCGCACTCTTGCTGCCTCTAGTGAGTGGAACGAGCCGGCGCTGCTCGCTCGTTTTCTGGAGGGACTCCACGCAGCGGTTAAGGATGAGATTCTTCCCCGGGAGGTTCCTTCAGATGTGGACTCTTTGATTGCTCTCGCCATCCGCATAGAACGACGGGTAGATCTTCGTCACCGGGCTCGTGGAAGAGAGCTCGCATCAACGGTGTTTCCCTGCTCCGCATCGCAACCATCTCCCTCCTCTGGCTTTGAGACTGAGCCCATGCAGCTGGGAGGGATTCGCATCTCGAATAAGGAGAGGGAACAGAGGATCACCAACCGCCTGTGCCTCTATTGCGGAGTTGCTGGACATTTTGTTATTTCATGTCCAGTAAGAGGCCAGAGCCCATCAGTAAGCGGAGGGCTACTGGTGAGCGCTACTACTCAGGTCCCTTCATCTAGATCTTGTACTACTATGTCGGTCCATCTACGCTGGACCGGTTCGGGTGCTACATGCAGTGCTTTGATTGACTCTGGGGCTGAGGGTTGTTTCATGGACGAAGCATGGGCTCGGAAACATAACATTCCTTTCAGACCGTTAGACAGGCCTACGCCCATGTTTGCCTTAGATGGTAGTCATCTTCCCAGTATCAAATTTGAGACACTACCTTTAACTCTCACAGTATCTGGTAACCACAGTGAGACTATGTCTTTTTTGATTTTCCGTTCACCGTTTACACCTGTTGTTTTGGGTCACCCCTGGCTTGTATGTCATAATCCTTCTATTAATTGGTCTAGTAATTCTATCCTATCCTGGAACGTTTCTTGTCATGTGAAGTGTTTAATGTCTGCCATCCCTCCCATTTCTTCTGTCCCTACTTCTCAGGAGGAACCTGGCGATTTGACAGGAGTGCCGGAGGAATATCATGATCTGCGCACGGTCTTCAGTCGGTCCCGAGCCAACTCCCTTCCTCCTCACCGGTCGTATGATTGTAGTATTGATCTCCTTCCGGGGACCACTCCTCCTCGAGGTAGACTATACTCTCTGTCGGCTCCCGAACGTAAGGCTCTCGAGGATTATTTGTCTGTGTCTCTTGACGCCGGTACCATAGTGCCTTCTTCCTCTCCGGCCGGGGCGGGGTTCTTTTTTGTTAAGAAGAAGGACGGTACTCTGCGCCCTGCGTGGATTATCGAGGGCTGAATGACATAACGGTTAAGAATCGTTATCCGCTTCCCTTATGTCATCAGCCTTCGAGATTCTGCAGGGAGCCAGGTGCTTTACTAAGTTGGACCTTCGTAACGCTTACCATCTCGTGCGCATCAGAGAGGGGGACGAGTGGAAAACGGCGTTTAATACTCCGTTAGGGCATTTTGAGTACCGGGTTCTGCCGTTCGGTCTCGCCAATGCGCCAGCTGTTTTTCAGGCATTAGTTAATGATGTTCTGAGAGACATGCTGAACATTTTTGTTTTTGTCTATCTTGACGATATCCTGATTTTTCTCCGTCACTCGAGATTCATGTTCAGCACGTTCGACGTGTTCTACAGCGCCTTTTAGAGAATTGTCTCTACGTAAAGGCTGAGAAGTGCTCTTTTCATGTCTCCTCCGTTACTTTTTCTCGGTTCTGTTATTTCCGCTGAAGGCATTCAGATGGATTCCGCTAAGGTCCAAGCTGTCAGTGATTGGCCCGTTCCAAGGTCACGTGTCGAGTTGCAGCGCTTTTTTAGGTTTCGCTAATTTCTATCGGCGTTTCATTCGTAATTTCGGTCAAGTTGCTGCCCCTCTCACAGCTCTTACTTCTGTCAAGACGTGTTTTAAGTGGTCCGGTTCCGCCCAGGGAGCTTTTGATCTTCTAAAAGAACGTTTTACGTCCGCTCCTATCCTCGTTACTCCTGACGTCACTAGACAATTCATTGTCGAGGTTGACGCTTCAGAGGTAGGCGTGGGAGCCATTCTATCCCAGCGCTTCCAGTCTGACGATAAGGTTCATCCTTGCGCTTATTTTTCTCATCGCCTGTCGCCATCTGAGCGCAACTATGATGTGGGTAACCGTGAACTGCTCGCCATCCGCTTAGCCCTAGGCGAATGGCGACAGTGGTTGGAGGGGGCGACCGTTCCTTTTGTCGTTTGGACAGACCATAAGAACCTTGAGTACATCCGTTCTGCCAAACGACTTAATGCCCGTCAAGCTCGTTGGGCGTTGTTTTTCGCTCGTTTCGAGTTTGTGATTTCTTACCGTCCGGGTAGCAAGAACACCAAGCCTGATGCCTTATCCCGTCTGTTTAGTTCTTCTGTGGCTTCTACTGATCCCGAGGGGATTCTTCCTTATGGGCGTGTTGTCGGGTTAACAGTCTGGGGAATTGAAAGACAGGTTAAGCAAGCACTCACGCACACTGCGTCGCCGCGCGCTTGTCCTAGTAACCTCCTTTTCGTTCCTGTTTCCACTCGTCTGGCTGTTCTTCAGTGGGCTCACTCTGCCAAGTTAGCGGGTCATCCCGGTGTTCGAGGCACTCTTGCGTCTATTCGCCAGCGCTTTTGGTGGCCGACTCAGGAGCGTGACACGCGCCGTTTCGTGGCTGCCTGTTCGGACTGCGCGCAGACTAAGTCGGGTAACTCTCCTCCTGCCGGTCGTCTCAGACCGCTCCCATTCCTTCTCGACCATGGTCTCACATTGCCTTAGACTTCATTACCGGTCTGCCTTTGTCTGCGGGGAAGACTGTGATTCTGACGGTTGTCGATAGGTTCTCTAAGGCGGCACATTTCATTCCCCTCGCTAAACTTCCTTCCGCTAAGGAGACGGCACAAATCATTATTGAGAATGTATTCAGAATTCATGGCCTCCCGTTAGACGCCGTTTCAGACAGAGGTCCGCAATTCACGTCACAGTTTTGGAGGGAGTTCTGTCGTTTGATTGGTGCGTCCGTCAGTCTCTCTTCCGGGTTTCATCCCCAGTCTAACGGTCAAGCAGAGAGGGCCAATCAGACGATTGGTCGCATACTACGCAGCCTTTCTTTCAGAAACCCTGCGTCTTGGGCAGAACAGCTCCCCTGGGCAGAATACGCTCACAATTCGCTTCCTTCGTCTGCTACCGGGTTATCTCCGTTTCAGAGTAGTCTGGGTTACCAGCCTCCTCTGTTCTCATCCCAGCTTGCCGAGTCCAGCGTTCCCTCCGCTCAAGCGTTTGTCCAACGTTGTGAGCGCACCTGGAAGGAGGGTGAGGTCTGCACTTTGCCGTTACAGGGCACAGACGGTGAGAGCCGCCAATAAACGCAGGATTAAGAGTCCAAGGTATTGTTGCGGCCAGAGAGTGTGGCTTTCCACTCGCAACCTTCCTCTTACGACAGCTTCTCGTAAGTTGACTCCACGGTTCATTGGTCCGTTCCGTGTCTCCCAGGTCGTCAATCCTGTCGCTGTGCGACTGCTTCTTCCGCGACATCTTCGTCGCGTCCATCCTGTCTTCCATGTCTCCTGTGTTAAGCCCTTTCTTCGCACCCCGTTCGTCTTCCCTCCCCCCTCCCGTCCTTGTCGAGAGCGCACCTATTTACAAGGTACATAAAATTATGGACATGCGTTCTCGGGGACGGGGTCACCAATACCTAGTGGATTGGGAGGGTTACGGTCCTGAGGAGAGGAGTTGGGTTCCGTCTCGGGACGTGCTGGACCGTTCGCTCATCGATGATTTCCTCCGTTGCCGCCAGGATTCCTCCTCGAGTGCGCCAGGAGGCGCTCGGTGAGTGGGGGGGTACTGTCATGTTTGTCATTTATTGTCATGTCTTGTCCCTGTGCTCCCCATGCTATTCGTTTCCCTCTGCTGGTCTTGTTTGGTTCTATCCCTCTCTCTCCCCCTCCCTCTCTCACTCTCTCGCTCTCTCTTCTCTCTGTCGTTCCGTTCCTGCTCCCAGCTGTTCCTATTCCCCTAATCATCATTTAGTCTTCCCACACCTGTTCCCGATCCTTTCCCTGATTAGATTCCCTATTTATTCCTTTGTAATCCGTTCCTGTTCCGTCGGTTCCTTATATTGTATTCACCATGCTGTGATTGCGTTTCGCCCTGTCCTGTCGTGTTTTTGCCGTGATTGTGTATCACCCTGTTCTGTCGTGTTTTGTGCCTTCATCAGACGCTGCGTGTGAGCAGGTGTCTCAGTCGACTACGGCCTGCGCCTACCCGGGCGACCTGCAGTCTGTGGCCGCTTCTCAGTTGTTTTCCCCTCTACAAATCTAGAGGATGTCAGTTATTCCGTTTTGAACATTATTAAACTCTGCTTCTGTTAAGTCGC
>NW_025758471.1:0-5147 GCF_021184085.1 Oncorhynchus gorbuscha | reverse complement strand
TTTTCCTCTGTTCATTTTCCCCTGCTGGTCTTTTTTAGGTTCGTCGCTTTTTCTCTCTCCCTTCCTCTCTCTCTTCTCTATCGTTCCGCTCCTGCTCCCAGCTGTTCCTATTCCCCTAATCAATCATTTAGTCTTCCCACACCTGTTCCTTATCTTTTCCCCCTGATTAGAGTCCCTATTTCTTCCCTTGTTTTCCGTTCCTGTCCTGTCGGATCCTTGTCTATTGTTCACCGTGCTGTGTCTGTGTATCGCCTGTCGTGTCGTGTTTCCTCAGATGCTGCGTGGAGAGCAGGTGTCTGAGTCTGCTAGGTTCAAGTGCCTTCCCGAGGCAACCTGCAGTTCTTGATCGAGTCTCCAGTCTGTTCTCGTCATTACGAGTGGAATTATGTCTTATGTTTGTAGAATTACTTTTCTGGATTAAAGACTCTGTTTTCGCCAAGTCGCTTTTGGGTCCTCATTCACCTGCATGACAGAAGGATCCGACCAAAGAATGGACCCAGCGACTACAGACGTTCGTAACACTGCCGTCGAGATCCAAGGAGCCATGCTCGGCAGACACGAGCAGGAATTGTCTGCTGCTCGCCATGCCGTGGAGAACCTGTCCGCTCAGGTTTCCGACCTCTCTGGACAGTTCCAGAGTCTTCGTCTCGTGCCACCTGTTACTTCCTGGCCTGCCGAGCCTCCGGAACCTAGGGTTAATAACCCACCTTGCTACTCCGGGCAGCCCACGGAGTGCCGCTCCTTTCTCACCCAGTGTGATATTGTGTTCTCTCTCCAACCCAACACATACTCTAGCGAGAGAGCTCGGGTTGCTTACGTCATTTCACTCCTTACTGGCCGGGCTCGAGAGTGGGGCACAGCTATCTGGGAGGCAAGGGCTGATTGTTCAAACAATTACCAGAACTTTAAAGAGGAGATGATTCGGGTTTTTGACCGTTCAGTTTTTGGTAGGGAGGCTTCTAGGGCCCTGGCTTCCCTATGCCAAGGTGATCGATCCATAACGGATTACTCTATAGAGTTTCGCACTCTTGCTGCCTCTAGTGACTGGAACGAGCCGGCGCTGCTCGCTCGTTTTCTGGAGGGACTCCACGCAGTGGTCAAAGATGAGATTCTCTCTCGGGAGGTTCCTTCCAGTGTGGACTCTTTGATTGCTCTCGCCATCCGCATAGAACGACGGGTAGATCTTCGTCACCAAGCTCGTGGAAGAGAGCTCGCGTCAACGGTGTTTCCCTGCTCCGCATCGCAACCATCTCCTCCTCTGGCTCAGAGACTGAGCCCATGCAGCTGGGAGGTATTCGCATCTCGACTAAGGAGAGGGAACGGAGGATCACCAACCGCCTGTGCCTCTATTGTGGATTTGATGGACATTTTGTCAATTCATGTCCAGTAAAGGCCAGAGCTCATCAGTAAGCGGAGGGCTACTGGTGAGCGCTACTACTCAGGTCTCTTCATCTAGATCCTGTACTATTATGTCGGTCCATCTACGCTGACCGGTTCGGTGCTACATGCAGTGCCTTGATTGACTCGGGGCTGAGGGTTGTTTCATGGACGAAGCATGGGCTCGGAAACATGACATTCCTTTCAGACAGTTAGACAAGCCTACGCCCATGTTTGCCTTAGATGGTAGTCATCTTCCCAGTATCAGATTTGAGACACTACCTTTAACTCTCACAGTATCTGGTAACCACAGTGAGACTATTTCTTTTTGATTTTTCGTTCACCTTTACACCTGTTGTTTTGGGTCATCCCTGGCTAGTATGTCATAATCCTTCTATTAATTGGTCTAGTAATTCTATCCTATCCTGGAACGTTTCTTGTCATGTGAAGTGTTTAATGTCTGCCATCCCTCCCATTTCTTCTGTCCCCACTTCTCAGGAGGAACCTGGCGATTTGACAGGAGTGCCGGAGGAATATCATGATCTGCGCACGGTCTTCAGTCGGTCCCGAGCCAACTCCCTTCCTCCTCACCGGTCGTATGATTGTAGTATTGATCTCCTTCCGGGGACCACTCCTCCTCGGGGTAGACTATACTCTCTGTCGGCTCCCGAACGTAAGGCTCTCGAGGATTATTTATCTGTGTCTCTTGACGCCGGTACCATAGTGCCTTCTTCCTCCCGGCCGGGGCGGGGTTCTTTTTTGTTAAGAAAAAGGACGGTACTCTGCGCCCCTGCGTGATTATCGAGGGCTGAATGACATAACGGTTAAGAATCGTTATCCGCTTCCCTTATGTCATCAGCCTTCGAGATTCTGCAGGGAGCCAGGTGCTTTACTAAGTTGGACCTTCGTAACGCTTACCATCTCGTGCGCATCAGAGAGGGGGACGAGTGGAAAACGGCGTTTAACACTCCGTTAGGGCATTTTGAGTACCGGGTTCTGCCGTTTGGTCTCGCCAATGCGCCAGCTGTTTTTCAGGCATTAGTTAATGATGTTCTGAGAGACATGCTGAACATCTTTGTTTTTGTCTATCTTGACGATATCCTGATTTTTTCACCGTCACTCGAGATTCATGTTCAGCACGTTCGACGTGTTCTACAGCGCCTTTTAGAGAATTGTCTCTACGTGAAGGCTGAGAAGTGCTCTTTCATGTCTCCTCCGTTACTTTTCTCGGTTCCGTTATTTCCGCTGAAGGCATTCAGATGGATTCCGCTAAGGTCCAAGCTGTCAGTGATTGGCCCGCTCCAAGGTCACGTGTCGAGTTGCAGCGCTTTAGGTTTCGCTAATTTCTATCGGCGTTTCATTCGTAATTTCGGTCAAGTTGCTGCCCTCTCACAGCTCTTACTTCTGTCAAGACGTGTTTTAAGTGGTCCGGTTCCGCCCAGGAGCTTTTTGATCTTCTAAAAGAACGTTTTACGTCCGCTCCTATCCTCGTTACTCCTGACGTCACTAGACAATTCATTGTCGAGGTTGACGCTTCAGAGGTAGGCGTGGGAGCCATTCTATCCCAGCGCTTCCAGTCTGACGATAAGGTTCATCCTTGCGCTTATTTTTCTCATCGCCTGTCGCCATCTGAACGCAACTATGATGTGGGTAACCAAGCAACTGCTCGCCATCCGCTTAGCTCCTAGGCGAATGGCGACAGTGGTTGGAGGGGGCGACCGTTCTTTGTCGTTTGGACAGACCATAAGAACCTTGAGTACATCCGTTCTGCCAAACGACTTAATGCCCGTCAAGCTCGTTGGGCGTTGTTTTTCGCTCGTTTCGAGTTTGTGATTTCTTATCCCGTCTGTTTAGTTCTTCTGTGGCTTCTACTGATCCCGAGGGGATTCTTCCTTATGGGCGTGTTGTCGGGTTGACAGTCTGGGGAATTGAAAGACAGGTTAAGCAAGCACTCACGCACACTGCGTCGCCGCGCGCTTGTCCTAGTAACCTCCTTTTCGTTCCTGTTTCCACTCGTCTGGCTGTTCTTCAGTGGGCTCACTCTGCCAAGTTAGCTGGTCATCCCGGTGTTCGAGGCACTCTTGCGTCTATTCGCCAGCGCTTTTGGTGGCCGACTCAGGAGCGTGACACGCGCCGTTTCGTGGCTGCTTGTTCGGACTGCGCGCAGACTAAGTCGGGTAACTCTCCTCCTGCCGGTCGTCTCAGACCGCTCCCCATTCCTTCTCGACCATGGTCTCACATCGCCCTAGACTTCATTACCGGTCTGCCTTTGTCTGCGGGGAAGACTGTGATTCTTACGGTTGTCGATAGGTTCTCTAAGGCGGCACATTTCATTCCCCTCGCTAAACTTCCTTCCGCTAAGGAGACGGCACAAATCATCATCGAGAATGTGTTCAGAATTCATGGCCTCCCGTTAGACGCCGTTTCAGACAGAGGCCCGCAATTCACGTCACAGTTTTGGAGGGAGTTCTGTCGCTTGATTGGTGCGTCCGTCAGTCTCTTCTTCCGGGTTTCATCCCCAGTCTAACGGTCAAGCAGAGAGGGCCAATCAGACGATTGGTCGCATACTACGCAGCCTTTCTTTCAGAAACCCTGCGTCTTGGGCAGAACAGCTCCCCTGGGCAGAATACGCCACAACTCGCTTCCTTCGTCTGCTACCGGGTTATCTCCGTTTCAGAGTAGTCTGGGTTACCAGCCTCCTCTGTTCTCATCCCAGCTTGCCGAGTCCAGCGTTCCCTCCGCTCAAGCGTTTGTCCAACGTTGTGAGCGCACCTGGAGGAGGGTGAGGTCTGCACTTTGCCGTTACAGGGCACAGACTGTGAGAGCCGCCAATAAACGCAGGATTAAGAGTCCTAGGTATTGTTGCGGCCAGAGAGTGTGGCTTTCCACTCGCAACCTTCCTCTTACGACAGCTTCTCGTAAGTTGACTCCGCGGTTCATTGGTCCGTTCCGTGTCTCCCAGGTCGTCAATCCTGTCGCTGTGCGACTGCTTCTTCCGCGACATCTTCGTCGCGTCCATCCTGTCTTCCATGTCTCCTGTGTCAAGCCCTTTCTTCGCACCCCGTTCGTCTTCCCTCCCCCTCCCGTCCTTGTCGAGAGCGCACCTATTTACAAGGTACGTAGGATCATGGACATGCGTTCGGGACGGGGTCACCAATACTTAGTGGATTGGGAGGGTTACGGTCCTGAGGAGAGGAGTTGGGTTCCGTCTCGGGACGTGCTGGACCGTTCACTCATTGATGATTTCCTCCGTTGCCGCCAGGATTCCTCCCTCGAGTGCGCCAGGAGGCGCCGGTGAGTGGGGGTACTGTCATGTTTTGTCTTAGATTGTCTTGTCATTTTGCTTTTCCTCTGTTCATTTTCCCCTGCTGGTCTTTTTAGGTTCGTTCCCTTTTTCTCTCTCCCTTCCTCTCTCTCTTCTCTCTATCGTCCGTTCCTGCTCCCAGCTGTTCCTATTCCCCTAATCAATCATTTAGTCTTCCCACACCTGTTCCTTATCTTTTCCCCTGATTAGAGTCCCTATTTCTTCCCTTGTTTTCCGTTCCTGTCCTGTCGGATCCTTGTCTATTGTTCACCGTGCTGTGTCTGTGTATCGCCCTGTCGTGTCGTGTTTCCCTCAGATGCTGCGTGGAGAGCAGGTGTCTGAGTCTGCTAGGTTCAAGTGCCTTCCCGAGGCAACCTGCAGTTCTTGATCGAGTCTCCAGTCTGTTCTCGTCATTACGAGTGGAATTATGTCTTATGTTTGTAGAATTACTTTTCTGGATTAAAGA
>NW_025758470.1:0-5148 GCF_021184085.1 Oncorhynchus gorbuscha | reverse complement strand
TAAGAATCTTTGCTGTAAATGAAGATGGAAAAATATATTTATTGTAAACCCACTGCTGTTTTGGATCTTACACTGATTGTAGCATGTTTAGCCTGGGAATCGAAACTGAATCGCCATTCGTTCCTAGGCTAGTGTATGTTATGTTAATGGAGGAAACGGTCCCTGAAGCTGTTTAAGAAGTGTATTGTGCTACTTTGAAATCAACCTATTCCATGGGTCCATCTTGGGCTGGTTTAGGCCATTGAATGTCATGTTGAAACTGACATCATCTGGAAGTATCTTTCTAAAAACAAAATAGTAATTGTAAGTAAACTTTTTGGAAGGATTATAGTTTAAGTATTCCTAGGGAGTCATTTTCATTCCATTCCAGTAATGAGTATATTGTATTTCATATGAATATACATGCTTTATTACTAAAATATATATGCTGTGAATTACAATGAAAAATACGCTGTGTCTAGAGATGAAACAAGTACGTTTTTCTTTACAATGCATGAAGGAAATGTAAATTAATAAATAGATCTACTGGACTCTTGAAGCATTTTTCAAAATCAACCATTGTAATTACATTTTCATAGGAGTACTGCATTTTTTTTATTATTTAAAATAAAAATGCATACGATTTGTTCAGAAACGGTTCACACTGAAATCAGCACTCAAGACCAAACATTAGTGTATATAAAATCACATCACTCATCTTCAAATTTTACTGGAAGAGCCAGAATGATTTTCCAATGTAGTCCATATTACCATTATTGCTTATTTCTGTTTTTCAGTGCTCTCCTATTGCACAGAAGATAAGCTAACGCTTGAGTTGGGGAACTCAACGCAAACCTGTTTTTACAGATTGCTTGCTGTAAAGGTACATTTCCGATTTGAGCCGACAACGCAGGAACATTGCCTTTAAATTTCAATTACGCTGTAAAGCTGAATTTCAGCATTACGGAATGAGTACAGCCCTTAGTCAATCAGCCACTTAGTGGCCACAGAGGCACTGTCCATGCAGTTGATATTGGGGATAGGACACCAACAATGAACTAAATAATGCTCTAAAAAATAGTTTTATATCATGAGTACATGAAAGTACCTTTATACTGTAAATAACAGTTGGTGTATGACTTAGTAAGCTGAGGCCATAAGTGATTTTCATGTATCGGTTACCCTAACTTTCAAGGGCTTCATTTACACAGGCAGTCCAATTCTGATATTTTTCACTAGTGGTATTTTGACCAATCAGATCTGTGGTGGTTGGTCAAAAGACCAATTAGTGTAGAAGGAAAAAAGACCAGGGTGGGCAGGCTGTCTAAATGCAGCCAAGGAATGGTGTGATCTATTCTGGAAATGTGTTTCCTCACACAAGTGTTCCGTCACAGCTCAAATTTCTAAAAATGTTTAACTCTTCAGTTACATCAGTCTTCTAAATTATTCTTTGGACTGAAGAGGACATTGGAGTAGGTGGGAGTGTCCCACTGGGCACACTGGTTGAATAAACGTTTTCACGTCATTTTAATTTTCATATATTGAAGCAACATCTCAAGACATCAGTCAGGAAGTTAAAGCTTGGTCGCAAATGGGTCTTCCAAATGGACAATGACCCCAAGCATACTTCCAAAGTTGTTGCAAAATGGATTAAGGACAACCAAGTAAAGGTATTGGAGTGGCCATCACAAAGCCCTGACCTCAATCCTATAGAAAATGTGTGGGCAGAACTGAAAAAGGCGTGTGCAGGCAAGGAGGCCTACAAACCTGACTCGGTTACACCAGCTCTGTCAGGAGGAATGGGCGATCGATCCTAACTGACCCAAGACTGAATTTTTACTAGGATTAAATGTCATGAATTGTGAAAAACTTAGTTTAAATGTATTTGTATTTGGCTTAGGTGTATGTAAACGTCCAACTTCAACTGTACATTGAACCAACGTGGAATAGACATTCAGTTGATGTCTGTGCCCAGTGGGGTAGTAGAGTTGGGAAATCAACATACCAAGACTAAGGATCTCACTACCATTCAAGTAACTATCTAGTAACTATCTAGTATCTAGTAACTATCTAGTTGTATTATTCCTCACAGCACATAGGAGGTAAAAGCCCCCACATTTTCCAACGGAAAATAAATAGATGCTTTGTTTTGTAACATTTAGGAGAACAAATAGACAACTTAAAAATTTCCGTAAAACCCTCTTCAGTTCAATGTTTGGATTCCATTGATAGTATCTGTTGACCATCGTCGTTTTTCCAGAGCTTTGAGCCGTTGATAATTACATGCTGCAGTGTGTATTTTATCACACCTGTACTGAAATACCCTGTATGGCTCCACAACACACACGTGGTACACAACAGTGGAGGCTGCTGAGGGGAGGACGGCTCGTAATAAAGGCCGGAACGGAGTTAAATGGAATGGCATCAAACATCTAGAAACCATGGAAACCATGTGTTTGATTCCATTCCACTGATTCCACTCCTGCCATTACCACCAGCCTGTCCTCCCCCAACCAAGGTGCCACCAACCTCCTGTGGTACACACCTGTCAATGATGTGAAGTCATTCTGGTCAGTCCTTGGTCGGTGGTTATCTAAAAGACAATGTATGCATCCCATTCCCTACATCAGAGGTACTCAACTCTGACCCCACGAGATCCAGAGGCCTGCCGGTTTTCTGTTCTACCTGATAACTAAATCGCATACACCTGGTGTCCCAGGTCTAGATCAGTCCCTGATTAGAGGGGAATCGCCCACCTGGTGTCCCAGGTCTAAATCAGTCCCTGATTAGAGGGGAATCACCCACCTGGTGTCCCAGGTCTAAATCAGTCCCTGATTAGAGGGGAATCACCCACCTGGTATCCCAGGTCTAAATCAGTCCCTGATTAGAGGGGAATCACCCACCTGGTGTCCCAGGTCTAAATCAGTCCCTGATTAGAGGGGAATCGCCCACCTGGTGTCCACACGATGTAATTTGGGATGTAGGCAAAAGACAGACACGATGTAATTTGGGATGTAGGCAAAAGACAGACACGATGTAATTTGGGATGTAGGCAAAAGACAGACACGATGTAATTTGGGATGTAGGCAAAAGACAGACACGATGTAATTTGGGATGTAGGCAAAAGACAGACACGATGTAATTTGGGATGTAGGCAAAAGACAGACACGATGTAATTTGGGATGTAGGCAAAAGACAGACACGATGTAATTTGCGATGTAGGCAAAAGACAGACACGATGTAATTTGCGATGTAGGCAAAAGACAGACAGGATGTTGACACTGATAACATCCTATGATGTAACAGAATGCAGTGATCTGGCCAGGCACACTGCGTTACATGAGACAGTAGTTGTTCACAGAGCGACTTGGAAGGTTTTCTTGGCTCTCAATCACTCCTCCACACATGTCGTACCTGCACAGGTAGCTTGTCCTAATAATGTAAACAATGCCTGGGGAAGAGAGAGTTCCTTAGGAGGTCTGTGTATAACACACAAACACACTTCTATACTTCAGCTATGCTAGCATTAGCCTCTCACCATAGATACTAATGGAGAATGAGGCTATCTCTATGGCCCGTTGTTGCTGTACACTGCTCTCTCTCAGGCTCACCAGACTGGCTGAGCAGGTTGAGTAATGTCATCCATTCACAGCCGGCAGAACAGGATTCGCCGAGTACCCCTGCCAGTCTGACAGGAGTAGCTCAACGAGGGGGAGGGAGGGAGGGAGGGAGGAGGGGAGGGAGGGAGGAGGGAGGGAGGGAGGGAGGGAGAGCAGGTTATTTGAGTAGGGTTGCATTTCAACGTAATTTACATTACAATTCAGGCAGTTCCACTGACAATGGACAAATGGTTCCTAGCTGTACATGGTTTAAAACGGTTGTAGTGAGCACATAGACCTCCCCTCCTCTACTGTACATGGTTTAAAACGGTTGTAGTGAGCACATAGACCTCCCCTCCTCTACTGTACATGGTTTAAAACAGTTGTAGTGAGCACATAGACCTCCCCTCCTCTACTGTACATGGTTTAAAACGGTTGTAGTGAGCACATAGACCTCCCCTCCTCTGCTGTACATGGTTTAAAACAGTTGTAGTGAGCACATAGACCTCCCCTCCTCTGTTGTACATGGTTTAAAACAGTTGTAGTGAGCACATAGACCTCCCCTCCTCTGCTGTACATGGTTTAAAACAGTTGTAGTGAGCACATAGACCTCCCCTCCCTTACTGTATCCCACCACAATAACATCCTGTCATACACTTCTTAATGAATGGTAGACTTTAGACATCAGACATTGTGGGAAGAGCAGACTGAGTCTGGGAGGTTGAAACAGAGAGCCCTGGGTAAATATATCGACATCCGTGACATTGACTAACACTGAGACGGGATGAAAAGGGAGGCAAACAGGCTTTCTTGTCCTTCCCAGCGAAGGAACCTATCTCTGGGTAAACATAGGCCAAATCCCTCTATCAACTCATTAATCACCAGGACTAAACAACCCTGGTTTAAAACCAATACAATGGTGTTAATGCAATGGCTATTGCACTGCTCAAGTAAACTAATCTATAGGTGTTGGGGGGTTGCTGTGGCTCATAGATAAACAGAAGGCCTAAACATACTCTCTGAATGTTTTTTGTATATCTACTAAGACTCATCTGAGCATTGCCAGTGTGGCACACAAGGGTTTGAACACAGGTCTCTCAATTCAATTCAATTCAATTTAATTTAATTTAATTTAATGCAATGCAATGCAATGCAATGCAATGCAATGCAATGCAATTCAATTCAATTCAATTCAATTCAATTTAATTTAATTTAATTTAATTTAATTTAATTTAATTTAATTTAATTTAATTTAATTTAATTTAATTTAATTTAATTTAATTCAATTCAATTCGATTCAATTCAATTCAATTCAATTCAATTTAAGGGGCTTTATTGGCATGGGGAAACGTGTTAATATTGCCAAAGCAAGTGAGGTAGATATTATACAAAAGTGAAATAAACAATAAACAAGTGAATCTCTGGTTCCGGTGTTCGTCATCGATGGGTCGTGTTGTGAATGTGTCATAGCACACAATTATTACCACACCACCCTCTGTGGAACCTGGGATTCTATCATTCAGAGGTAGTGAGGTAGTGGTGAGTGGTGAGTGGTGAGTGAGTGTGAGTG
>NW_025758469.1:0-5148 GCF_021184085.1 Oncorhynchus gorbuscha | reverse complement strand
TCCCCCTCCCCCTTTCACTCTCTCGCTCTCTCTTCTCTCCTGTCGTCCGTTCCTGCTCCCAGCTGTTCTATTCCCCTAATCATCATTTAGCCTTCCCACACCTGTTCCCGATCCTTTCCCCTGATTAGACTCCCTATTTATTCCTTTGTGATCCGTTCCTGTTCCATCGGTTCCTTGTTTTGTATTCCATGCTGTAATTGCGTTTCGCCCTGTCCTGTCGTGTTTTTTGCCGTGATTGTGTATCACCCTGTCCTGTCGTGTTTTGTGCCTTCTTCAGACGCTGCGTGTGAGCAGGTGTCTCAGTTGACTACGGCCTGCGCCTACCCGAGCGACCTGCAGTCTGTGGCCGCTTCTCCAGTTGTTTTCCCCTCTACTATCTAGAGGATTTCAGTTATTCGGTTTTGAGCATTAATAAACTCTGTTTCTGTTAAGTCGCGTTTGGGTCCTCCTTCACCTGCATAACAGAAGGAACCGATCAAAGAATGGACCCAGCGACTTCAGACGCTCGTTACACTGCCGTCGAGATCCAAGGAGCCATGCTCGGCAGACACGAGCAGGAATTGTCTGCTGCTCGTCATGCCGTGGAGAACCTGGCCGCTCAGGTTTCCGACCTCTCTGGACAGTTCCAGAGTCTCGTCTCGTGCCACCTGTTACTCCCTGGCCTGCCGAGCCTCCTGAACCCAGGGTTAATAACCCACCTTGCTACTCGGGCAGCCCACTGAGTGCCGCTCCTTTCTCACGCAGTGTGAGATTGTGTTCTCTCTCCAACCCCACACATACTCTAGAGAGAGAGCTCGGGTTGCTTTCGTCATTTCACTCCTTACTGGCCGGGCTCGAGAATGGGGCACAGCTATCTGGGAGGCAAGGGCTGATTGCTCTAACAGATTCCAGAACTTTAAGGAGGAGATGATTCGGGTTTTTGACCGTTCAGTTTTGGTGAGGAGGCTTCTAGGGCCCTGGCTTCCTTATGCCAAGGTGAACGGTCCATAACGGATTATTCCATTGAGTTTCGCACTCTTGCTGCCTCTAGTGAGTGGAACGAGCCGGCGCTGCTCGCTCGTTTTCTGGAGGGACTCACGCAGTGGTTAAGGATGAGATTCTCTCCCGGGAGGTTCCTTCAGATGTGGACTCCTTGATTGCTCTCGCCATCCGCATAGAACGGCGGGTAGATCTTCGTCACCGGGCTCGTGGAAGAGAGCTCGCATCAACGGTGTTTCCCTGCTCCGCATCGCAACCATCTCCCTCTGGCTTTGAGACTGAGCCCATGCAGCTGGAGGGATTCGCATCTCGAATAAGGAGAGGGAACAGAGGATCACCAACCGCCTGTGCCTCTATTGCGGAGTTGCTGGACATTTTGTTATTTCATGTCCAGTAAGAGGCCAGAGCCCATCAGTAAGCGGAGGGCTACTGGTGAGCGCTACTACTCAGGTCCCTTCATCTAGATCTTGTACTACTATGTCGGTCCATCTACGCTGGACCGGTTCGGGTGCTACATGCAGTGCTTTGATTGACTCTGGGGCTGAGGTTGTTTCATGGACGAAGCATGGGCTCGGAAACATAACATTCCTTTCAGACCGTTAGACAGGCCTACGCCCATGTTTGCCTTAGATGGTAGTCATCTTCCCAGTATCAAATTTGAGACACTACCTTTAACTCTCACAGTATCTGGTAACCACAGTGAGACTATGTCTTTTTTGATTTTCCGTTCACCGTTTACACCTGTTGTTTTGGGTCACCCCTGGCTTGTATGTCATAATCCTTCTATTAATTGGTCTAGTAATTCTATCCTATCCTGGAACGTTTCTTGTCATGTGAAGTGTTTAATGTCTGCCATCCCTCCCATTTCTTCTGTCCCTACTTCTCAGGAGGAACCTGGCGATTTGACAGGAGTGCCGAGCCAACTCCCTTCCTCCTCACCGGTCGTATGATTGTAGTATTGATCTCCTTCCGGGGACCACTCCTCCTCGAGGTAGACTATACTCTCTGTCGGCTCCCGAACGTAAGGCTCTCGAGGATTATTTGTCTGTGTCTCTTGACGCCGGTACCATAGTGCCTTCTTCCTCTCCGGCCGGGGCGGGGTTCTTTTTGTTAAGAAGAAGGACGGTACTCTGCGCCCCTGCGTGGATTATCGAGGCTGAATGACATAACGGTTAAGAATCGTTATCCGCTTCCCCTTATGTCATCAGCCTTCGAGATTCTGCAGGGAGCCAGGTGCTTTACTAAGTTGGACCTTCGTAACGCTTACCATCTCGTGCGCATCAGAGAGGGGGGACGAGTGGAAAACGGCGTTTAATACTCCGTTAGGGCATTTTGAGTACCGGGTTCTGCCGTTCGGTCTCGCCAATGCGCCAGCTGTTTTTCAGGCATTAGTTAATGATGTTCTGAGAGACATGCTGAACATTTTTGTTTTTGTCTATCTTGACGATATCCTGATTTTTTCTCCGTCACTCGAGATTCATGTTCAGCACGTTCGACGTGTTCTACAGCGCCTTTTAGAGAAATTGTCTCTACGTAAAGGCTGAGAAGTGCTCTTTTCATGTCTCCTCCGTTACTTTTCTCGGTTCCGTTATTTCCGCTGAAGGCATTCAGATGGATTCCGCTAAGGTCAAGCTGTCAGTGATTGGCCCGTTCAAGGTCACGTGTCGAGTTGCAGCGCTTCTTAGGTTTCGCTAATTTCTATCGGCGTTTCATTCGTAATTTCGGTCAAGTTGCTGCCCCTCTCACAGCTCTTACTTCTGTCAAGACGTGTTTTAAGTGGTCCGGTTCCGCCCAGGGAGCTTTTGATCTTCTAAAAGAACGTTTTACGTCCGCTCCTATCCTCGTTACTCCTGACGTCACTAGACAATTCATTGTCGAGGTTGGCCTTCAGAGGTAGGCGTGGGAGCCATTCTATCCCAGCGCTCCCAGTCTGACCGATAAGGTTCATCCTTGCGCTTATTTTCTCATCGCCTGTCGCCATCTGAGCGCAACTATGATGTGGGTAACCGTGAACTGCTCGCCATCCGCTTAGCCCTAGGCGAATGGCGACAGTGGTTGGAGGGGCGACCGTTCCTTTTGTCGTTTGGACAGACCATAAGAACCTTGAGTACATCCGTTCTGCCAAACGACTTAATGCCCGTCAAGCTCGTTGGGCGTTGTTTTTCGCTCGTTTCGAGTTTGTGATTTCTTACCGTCCGGGTAGCAAGAACACCAAGCCTGATGCCTTATCCGTCTGTTTAGTTCTTCTGTGGCTTCTACTGATCCCGAGGGGATTCTTCCTTATGGGCGTGTTGTCGGGTTAACAGTCTGGGAATTGAAAGACAGGTTAAGCAAGCACTCACGCACACTGCGTCGCCAGCTTGTCCTAGTAACCTCCTTTTAAGTTCCTGTTTCCACTCGCCTGGCTGTTCTTCAGTGGGCTCACTCTGCCAAGTTAGCGGGTCATCCCGGTGTTCGAGGCACTCTTGCGTCTATTCGCCAGCGCTTTTGGTGGCCGACTCAGGAGCGTGACATCGCCGTTTCGTGGCTGCCTGTTCGGACTGCGCGCAGACTAAGCCGGGTAACTCTCCTCCTGCCGGTCGTCTCAGACCGCTCCCATTCCTTCTCGACCATGGTCTCACATTGCCTTAGACTTCATTACCGGTCTGCCTTTGTCTGCGGGGAAGACTGTGATTCTGACGGTTGTCGATAGGTTCTCTAAGGCGGCACATTTCATTCCCCTCGCTAAACTTCCTTCCGCTAAGGAGACGGCACAAATCATTATTGAGAATGTATTCAGAATTATGGCCTCCCGTTAGACGCCGTTTCAGACAGAGGTCCGCAATTCACGTCACAGTTTTGGAGGGAGTTCTGTCGTTTGATTGGTGCGTCCGTCAGTCTCTCTTCCGGGGTTTCATCCCCAGTCTGCGGTCAAGCAGAGGGCCAATCAGACGATTGGTCGCATACTACGCCAGCCTTTTCAGAACCCTGCGTCTTGGGCAGAACAGCTCCCCTGGGCAGAATACGCTCTGGTCGCTTCATGCGTCTGCTACCGGGTTATCTCCGTTTCAGAGTAGTCTGGGTTACCAGCCTCCTCTGTTCTCATCCCAGCTTGCCGAGTCCAGCGTTCCCTCCGCTCAAGCGTTTGTCCAACGTTGTGAGCGCACCTGGAGGAGGGTGAGGTCTGCACTTTGCCGTTACAGGGCACAGGACGGTGAGAGCCGCCAATAAACGCAGGATTAAGAGTCCAAGGTATTGTTGCCGGCCAGAGAGTGTGGCTTTCCACTCGCAACCTTCCTCTTACGACAGCTTCTCGTAAGTTGACTCCACATGGTTCATTAGTCCGTTCCGTGTCTCCCAGGTCGTCAATCCTGTCGCTGTGCGACTGCTTCTTCCGCGACATCTTCGTCGCGTCCATCCTGTCTTCCATGTCTCCTGTGTTAAGCCCTTTCTTCTACCCCCGTTCGTCTTCCCTCCCCCCCTCCCGTCCTTGTCGAGAGCGCACCTATTTACAAGGTACATAAAATTATGGACATGCGTTCTCGGGGGGCGGGGTCACCAATACCTGAGTGGATTGGGAGGTTACGGTCCTGAGGAGAGGAGTTGGGTTCCGTCTCGGGGCGTGCTGGACCGTTCGCTCATCGATGATTTCCTCCGTTGCCGCCAGGATTCCTCCTCGAGTGCGCCAGGAGGCGCTCGGTGAGTGGGGGGTACTGTCATGTTTGTCATTTATTGTCATGTCTTGTCCCTGTGCTCCCCATGCTATTCGTTTCCCTCTGCTGGTCTTGTTTGGTTCCTATCCTCTCTCTCCCCCTCCCCCTTTCACTCTCTCGCTCTCTCTTCTCTCTGTCGTTCCGTTCCTGCTCCCAGCTGTTCCTATTCCCCTAATCATCATTTAGCCTTCCCACACCTGTTCCCGATCCTTTCCCTGATTAGACTCCCTATTTATTCCTTTGTGATCCGTTCCTGTTCCATCGGTTCCTTGTTTTGTATTCCATGCTGTAATTGCGTTATCACCCTGTCCTGTCGTGTTTTGTGCCTTCTTCAGACGCTGCGTGTGAGCAGGTGTCTCAGTTGACTACGGCCTGCGCCTACCCGAAGCGACCTGCAGTCTGTGGCCGCTTCTCCAGTTGTTTTCCCCTCTACTATCTAGAGGATTTCAGTTATTCGGTTTTGAGCATTAATAAACTC
>NW_025758467.1:0-5149 GCF_021184085.1 Oncorhynchus gorbuscha | reverse complement strand
GGGTGGAGAGAGAAAGAGGGTGGAGAGAGAGAGGGTGGAGAGTGGGTGGAGAGAGAGAGGATGGAGAGAGAGAGAAGGTGGAGAGAGAGGATGGAGAGAGAGAGAAGGTGGAGAGAGAGGGGGGGTGGAGAGAGAGAGGGTGGAGAGAGAGAGAGAGAGAGAGAGAGAGAGAGAGAGAGAGAGAGAGAGAGAGAGAGAGAGAGAGAGAGAGAGAGGGTGGAGAAAGAGGGTGGAGAGAGAGAGGGGGTGGAGAGAGAGAGGGTGGAGAGAGAGAGGATGGAGAGAGAGGGTGGAGAGAGAGAGAGAGAGAGGGTGGAGAGAGAGAGAGAGAGAGAGGGTGGAGAGAGAGGGGGGTGGAGAGAGAGTGAGTGGAGAGAGAGAGGATGGAGAGAGAGAGGGTGGAGAGAGAAAGAGGGTGGAGAGAGAGAGAGGGTAGAGAGAGTGGGTGGAGAGAGAGAGAGGAGGGAGAGAGAGAAGGTGGAGAGAGAGAGGATGGAGAGAGAGAGAAGGTGGAGAGAGAGAGGGGGTGGAGAGAGAGAGGGTGGAGAGAGAGAGAGAGAGAGAGAGAGAGAGAGAGAGAGAGAGAGAGAGAGAGAGAGAGAGAGAGAGAGAGAGAGAGAGAGAGAGAGAGAGAGAGGTTGGAGAGAGAGAGAGAGGGTGGAGAGAGAGAGAGAGGGTGGAGAGAGAGAGAGGGTGGAGAGGGTGGAGAGAGAGGGGGTGGAGAGAGAGAGGGTGGAGAGAGAGAGAGAGAGAGAAATAGAGAGGGTGGAGAGAGAGAGAGAGAGAGAGAGGGTGGAGAGAGAGAGAGGGTGGAGAAAGAGGGTGGAGAAGAGAGGGGGTGGAGAGAGAGAGAGAGAGAGAGAGAGAGAGAGAGAGAGAGAGAGAGAGAGAGAGAGAGAGAGAGAGAGAGAGAGAGAGAGAGAGAGAGGGTGGAGAGAGAGAGAGAGGGTGGAGAGAGAGAGGGTGGAGAGAGAGGGTAGAGAGAGAGAGGATTAAGAGAGATAGGGTGGAGAGAGAGAGAGGGTGGAGAGAGAGAGAGGGTGGAGAGAGAGAGAGAGGGTGGAGAGAGAGAGAGAGGGTGGAGAAAGAGGGTGGAGAGAGAGAGGGGTGGAGAGAGAGAGGGTGGAGAGAGAGAGAGAGAGAGAGAGAGAGAGAGAGAGAGAGAGAGAGAGAGAGAGAGAGAGAGAGAGAGAGAGAGGGTGGAGAGAGAGAGAGAGGGTGGAGAGAGAGAGGGTGGAGAGAGAGGGTAGAGAGAGAGGATTAAGAGATAGGGTGGAGAGAGAGAGAGGGTGGAGAGAGAGAGGGTGGAGAGAGAGAGAGAGGGTGGAGAGAGA
The DNA here is from genome assembly GCF_021184085.1 of Oncorhynchus gorbuscha. Classification (NCBI taxonomy): domain Eukaryota; kingdom Metazoa; phylum Chordata; class Actinopteri; order Salmoniformes; family Salmonidae; genus Oncorhynchus; species Oncorhynchus gorbuscha. Next base: position 3,815 of record NW_025758467.1, on the reverse strand, counting down.
GAGGATGGAGAGAGAGAGGGGGTGGAGAGAGAGAGGGTGGAGAGAGAGAGAGGATGGAGAGAGAGAGGGTGGAGAGAGAAAGAGGGTGGAGAGAGAGGGTGGAGAGAGTGGGTGGAGAGAGAGAGAGGATGGAGAGAGAGAGAAGGTGGAGAGAGAGAGGATGGAGAGAGAGAGGTGGAGAGAGGGGGAGGAAGAGAGAGAGGGTGGAGAGAGAGAGGTGGAGAGAGAGAGGGTAGAGAGAGAGAGGGAGAGAGAGAGAGAGGGTGGAGAGAGAGAGAGGATGTGGAGAGAGAGAGGGTGGAGAGAGAGAGGGTGGAGAGAGAGAGGGGATGGAGAGAGAGAGGGTGAGAGAGGAGAGAGAGAGGAGAGAGAGAGAGGGCAGAGAGAGTGGGGTGAGAGAGAGAGAGAGAGGGTGGAGAGAGAGAGGGGGTGGAGAGAGAGAGGATGGAGGAGAGAGAGAAGGATGGAGAGAGAGTAGGGGTGGAGAGAGAAAGAGGGTGGAGAGAGAGAGAGGGTAGAGAGAGGGGGTGGAGAGAGAGAGAGGGAGGGAGAGTAGAGAGAGGTGAGAGAGAGAGGATGGAGAGAGAGAGAGGGGTGGAGAGAGAGAGGGTGAGAGAGAGAGGGTGGAGAGAGAGAGAGAGAGAGAGAGAGAGAGAGAGAGAGAGAGAGAGAGAGAGAGAGAGAGAGAGAGAGAGAGAGGGTGAGAGAGAGAGAGAGGGTGGAGAGAGAGGTGGAGAGAGGAGGCAGAGAGAGAGAGGGATTAAGAGAGATAGGGTGGGAGAGAGAGAGAGGGTGGAGAGAGAGAGAGGGTGGAGAGAGAGAGAGAGGGTGGAGAGAGAGAGAGAGGGTGGAGAAAGAGGGTGGAGAGAGAGAGGGGGTGGAGAGAGAGAGAGAGGGTGGAGAGAGAGAGAGAGAGAAATAGAGAGGGTGGAGAGAGAGAGAGAGAGGGTGGAGAGAGAGAGAGAGGGTGGAGAAAGAGGGTGGAGAGAGAGAGGGGGTGGAGAGAGAGAGAGAGGGTGGAGAGAGAGAGGGAGAGAGAGAGAGAGAGAGAGAGAGAGAGAGAGAGAGAGAGAGAGAGAGAGAGAGAGAGAGAGGTGGAGAGAGAGAGAGAGGGTGGAGAGAGAGAGGTGGAGAGAGGGTAGAGAGAGAGAGGATTAAGAGAGATAGGGGTGTGGAGAGAGAGAGAGGTGGAGAGAGAGAGAGGGTGAGAGAGAGAGAGAGGGTGGAGAGAGAGAGAGAGGGGTGGAGAAAGAGGGTGGAGAGAGAGAGGGGGTGGAGAGAGAGAGAGAGGGGAGAGAGAGAGAGAGAGAGAGAGAGAGAGAGAGAGAGAGAGAGAGAGAGAGAGAGAGAGAGAGAGAGAGAGAGAGAGAGAGAGAGAGAGAGAGGGTGGAGAGAGAGAGAGAGGGTGGAGAGAGAGAGGGTGGAGAGAGGGGTAGAGAGAGAGAGGATTAAGAGAGAGTAGGTGAGAGAGAGAGAGGTGAGAGAGAGAGAGGGGGAGAGAGAGAGAGAGGGTGGAGAGAGAGAGAGAGGTGGAGAAGAGGGTGGAGAGAGAGAGGGGGTGGAGAGAGAGAGAGGGTGGAGAGAGAGAGAGAGAGAGAGAAGCTAGAGAGGGGGGAGAGAGAGAGAGAGGTGGAGAGAGAGAGAGGGTGGAAGAGGGGTGGAGAGAGAGAGGGTGGAGAGAGAGAGAGAGGGTGAGAGAGAGAGAGAGAGAGAGAGAGAGAGAGAGAGAGAGAGAGAGAGAGAGAGAGAGAGAGAGAGAGAGAGAGAGAGAGAGAGAGAGAAATAGAGAGGTGGGAGAGAGAGAGAGAGAGAGAGAGAGTGAGAGAGAGACACAAACTAGAGACAACTACTAGAGACAACTAGAGACACAACTAGAAGGCATGGCAAATAAGAAACAGAAATACTGGTCCTTCTGTAGCTCAGTTGGTAGAGCATGGCGCTTTGTAACGCCCAGGGTAGTGGGTTCGATCCCCGGGACCACCCATACGAATGTATGCACACATGACTATAAGTCGCTGGATAAAAGCGTCTGCTAAATGGCATATATTATTATTATTATATATCATTTCTGGGATTTAGGGCCAAGTTGCTTCCTCATTGTAAATAAAGTATTGTTGTAAGATGAAGCAAGGTGGAAATAATGTAGAAAGTTCAATAAGAAGGGCAACTACAAGGAGCTTGCTGAACACATCGCAGTTTCACTGTGTTCTCTGGATGTCAAAATCAATTCAGAATGATAGCAACTCATTCTTAGCTATTTTGTGTTGTGTTATTGTTTTTGTGTTCCCAGTCGAATCATCTCCTGCCCTCGGTGAAGAGTTGAGCCCCATCCCACAGTATCCATCCATGATGAGCCTGTCCTGCCCTGGAGTCTCTGGAACACCTCAACCCCTCCTGTGAACAACACCTCAGCCCTCCTGCCCTCTCTGAACACCTCAGCCCCTGTCCTGCCTGAACTCTCTGAACACCTCAGCCCTGTCCTGCCCCTGAACTCTCTGAACACCTCAGCCCCTGTCCTGCCCTGAACTCTCTGAACACCTCAGCCCCTGTCCTGCCCTGAACTCTCTGAACACCTGAACAGCCCCTGTCCTGCCCTGAACTCTCTGAACACTCAGCCCCTGTCCTGCCCTGAACTCTCTGAACACCTCAGCCCCTGTCCTGCCCTGAACTCTCTGAACACCTCAGCCCCTGTCCTGCCCTGAACTCTCTGAACACCTCAGCCCCTGTCCTGCCCTGAACTCTGAACACCTCAGCCCTCCTGTCCTGCCCTGGACTCTCTGGACACCAGCCCCTGTCCTGCCTGGACTCTCTGGAACACCTCAGCCCCTGTCCTGCCCTGAACCTCTGGACACCTCAGCCCACCTGGACTCTCTGGACACCTCGGCCCTGTCATAGCCTAATTCTCTGGACACCTCGGCCTGTCTCGCCTGGACTCCTCTGGTTGCCTCAACCTGTCACTGCCCTGGACTCTCTGGACACATATTACCTGTCATGCCTGAGACTCCTGAACACCTCAGCCCCTGTCTGCCCTAGACTCTCTGAACACCTCAGCCCCTGTCCTGCCCTGAACTCTCTGAACACCTCAGCCCCTGTCCTGCCCTGAACTCTCTGAACACCTCAGCCCTGTCCTGCCTGAACTCTCTGAACACCTCGGCCCCTGTCCTGCCCTGGACTCTCTGAACACCTCAGCCCTGTCCTGCCCTGGACTCTCTGAACACCTCAGCCCTGTCTGTGAACTCTCTGAACACCTCAGCCCCTGTCTGCTGAACTCTCTGGACACCTCCAGCCCTGTCCTGCCCTGAACTCTCTGACACACCTCAGCCCCTGTCCTGCCTAGACTCTGAACACCTCAGCCCTGTCTGCCCTAGGTCTCTGAACACCTCCAGCCCCTGTCCTGCCCTGAACTCTCTGAACACCTCAGCCCCTGTCCTGCCTGAACTCTCTGAACACCTCCAGCCTGTCCTGCCTGAACTCTCTGAACACCTCAGCCCTGTCCTGCCCTGAACTCTCTGAACACCTCAGCCCCTGTCCTGCCTGAAGTCTCTGAACACACCTCAGCCCTGTCCTGCCTGAGGCACTCTCTGAACACCTCAGCCCCTGTCCTGCCCTGAACTCTCCTGAACACCTCAGCCCCTGTCCTGCCCCTCTCCTGAACTCTGTCCTGCCTGAACACCTCAGCCCCTGTCCTGCCCTGAACTCTCTGGAACACCTCAGCCCCTGTCCTGCCCTGAACTCTCTGAACACCCCAGCCCCTGTCCTGCCCTGAACTCTCTGGAACACCTCAGCCCCTGTCCTGCCCTGAAACCTCTGCTAAC
>NW_025758466.1:0-5150 GCF_021184085.1 Oncorhynchus gorbuscha | reverse complement strand
TAGGTTAGATTACTCGTTGGTTATTACTGGTTATTATTGGTTATCTACGTCTTCATATGACAGACGTCATTTCCGGTCACAACTTGCAGGCTTGTTTTCAAATTGCTGTGCGTTTTGTTGCCAACCTATTTTGCTACCTGACAACTTTACGGGTTTCACTTTTTAATTACCGTTCATATTTTATTTTTTCCTCGACTTTTTCACTCCGGACGCTTTATCTGGACACGATCGTCAGGACCTCCAGCAGCCGAAGCTAAGTAGTAACATTAACATGATGCCTTCTAATTGCAGCCGCTTTCGCCTTTTACGGCGAGGATAGCTGTACTGCAAGCCCAGCTTCAGACGCAATCGTTAGGCAAGGGTAGCTCAGTGTAGGAAAGGATGAAACAGCGTCTGTGCCACCAGTAAGTACAGATAGTAGTATAAATCCCTGGCACAGTCCCCGCAGCCGGACAACTTTCTCACGGTTTCTGGAAGGAAATGCTGTAGGAACGCCAACCGGTGTCGCCATTCAGCAGACAGAAACTTTCAACCGTTCTCCCCGTTAAGAGCGGGGTCGGGTGCCAGAGGGGCCGAGCCCTCTGGTCTCTACTCCTCCCGTTCTGGGTCTGAGACGCCGAAGCTTCCATTAGCTCTGACAAATTGAAAACTCTAGTCATTGGCGACTCCATTACCCGCAGTATTAGACTTAAAAGCGAATCATCCAGCGATCATACACTGTTTACCGGGGCAGGGCTACCGACGTTAAGGCTAATCTGAAGATGGTGCTGGCTAAAGCTAAAACTGGCGAGTGTAGAGAGTATAGAGATATTGTTATCCACGTCGGCACCAACGATGTTAGGATGAAACAGTCAGAGATCACCAAGCGCAACATAGCTTCTGCGTGCATATCAGCTAGAAAGATGTGTCGGCATCGAGTAATTGTCTCTGGCCCTCCCCAGTTAGGGGAGTGATGAGTTCTACAGCAGAGTCTCACAACTCACCGCTGGTTGAAAACTGGCCTCTGCCCCTCCCAAAAGATAGAATTTGTAGATAATTGGCCCTCTTTCTGGGACTCGCCCACAAACAGGACCAAGCCTGACCTGCTGAGGAGTGACGGACTCCATCCTAGCTGGAGGGGTGCTCTCATCTTATCTGCCAACATAGACAGGGCTCTAACTCCTCTAGCTCCACAATGAAATAGGGTGCAGGCCAGGCAGCAGGCTATTAGCCAGCCTGCCAGCATAGTGGAGTCTGCCACTAGCATAGTTAGTGTAGTCAGCTTAGCTATCACCATTGAGACCGTGTCTGTGCCTCGACCTGGGTTGGGCAAAACTAAACATGGCGGTGTTCGCCTTAGCAATCTCACTAGGATAAAGACCACCTCCATTCCTGTCATTACTGAAAGAGATCATGATACCTCACATCTCAAAATAGGGCTACTTAATGTTAGATCCCTTACTTCAAAGGCAATTATAGTCAATGAACTAATCACTGATCATAATCTTGATGTGATTGGCCTGACTGAAACATGGCTTAAGCCTGATGAATTTACTGTGTTAAATGAGGCCTCACCTCCTGGCTACACTAGTGACCATATCCCCCGTGCATCCCGCAAAGGCGGAGGTGTTGCTAACATTTACGATAGCAAATTTCAATTTACAAAAAAAAAATGACGTTTTGCGCTTTTGAGCTTCTAGTCATGAAATCTATGCAGCCTACTCAATCACTTTTATAGCTACTGTTTACAGGCCTCCTGGGCCATATACAGCGTTTCTCACTGAGTTCCCTGAATTCCTATCAGACCTTGTAGTCATTGCAGATAATATTCTAATCTTTGGTGACTTTAATATTCACATGGAAAAGTCCACAGACCCACTCCAAAAGGCTTTTGGAGCCATCATCGACTCAGTGGGTTTTGTCCAACATGTCTCTGGACCCACTCACTCTCACAGTCATACGCTGGACCTAGTTTTGTCCCATGGAATAAATGTTGTGGATCTTAATGTTTTTCCTCATAATCCTGGACTATCAGACCACCATTTTATTACGTTTGCAATTGCAACAAATAATCTGCTCAGACCCCAACCAAGGAACATCAAAAGTCGTGCTATAAATTCACAGACAACACAAAGATTCCTTGATGCCCTTCAGACTCCCTCTGCCTACCCAAGGACGCCAGAGGACAAAAATCCGTTAACCACCTAACTGAGGATCTCAATTTAACCTTGCGCAATACCCTAGATGCAGTTGCACCCCTAAAAACTAAAAAAAAATGTCTCATAAGAAACTAGCTCCATGGTACACAGAAAATACCCGAGCTCTGAAGCAAGCTTCCAGAAAATTGGAACGGAAATGGCGCCACACCAAACTGGAAGTCTTCCGACTAGCTTGGAAGGATGGTACCGTGCAGTACCGAAGAGCCCTTACTGCTGCTCGATCGTCCTATTTTTCTAACTTAATTGAGGAAAATAAGAACAATCCGAAATTCCTTTTGATACTGTGGCAAAGCTAACTAAAAAGCAGCATTCCCAAGAGAGGATGACTTGCACTTTAGCAGTGATAAATTCATGAACTTCTTTGAGGAAAAGATTATGATTATTAGAAAGCAAATTACGGACTCCTCTTTAAACCTGCGTATTCCTCCAAACCTCAGTTGTCCTGAGTCTGCACAACTCTGCCAGGACCTAGGATCAAGAGAGACGCTCAAGTGTTTTAGTACTATATCTCTTGACACAATGATGAAAATAATCATGGCCTCTAAACCTTCAAGCTGTATACTGACCCTATTCCAACTAAACTACTGAAAGAGCTGCTTCCTGTGCTTGGCCCTCCTATGTTGAACATAATAAACGGCTCTCTATCCACTGGATGTGTACCAAACTCACTAAAAGTGGCAGTAATAAAGCCTCTCTTGAAAAAGCCAAACCTTGACCCAGAAAATATAAAAACTATCGGCCTATATCGAATCTTCCATTCCTCTCAAAGATTTTAGAGAAGGCTGTTGCGCAGCAACTCACTGCCTTCCTGAAGACAAACAATGTATACGAAATGCTTCAGTCTGGTTTTAGACCCCATCATAGCACTGAGACGGCACTTGTGAAGGTGGTAAATGACATTTGATGGCATCGGACCGAGGCTCTGCATCTGTCCTCGTGCTCCTAGACCTTAGTGCTGCTTTTGATACCATCGATCACCACATTCTTTTGGAGAGATTGGAAACCCAAATTGGTCTACACGGACATGTTCTGGCCTGGTTTAGGTCTTATCTGTCGGAAAGATATCAGTTTGTCTCTGTGAATGGTTTGTCCTCTGACAAATCAACTGTACATTTCGGTGTTCCTCAAGGTTCTGTTTTAGGACCACTATTGTTTTCACTATATATTTTACCTCTTGGGGATGTTATTCGAAAACATAATGTAAACTTTCACTGCTATGCGGATGACACACAGCTGTACATTTCAATGAAACATGGTGAAGCACCAAAATTGCCCTCGCTAGAAGCATGTGTTTCAGACATAAGGAAGTGGATGGCTGCAAACTTTCTACTATTAAACTCGGACAAAACAGAGATGCTTGTTCTAGGTCCCAAGAAACAAAGAGATCTTCTGTTGAATCTGACAATTAATCTTAATGGTTGTACAGTCGTCTCAAATAAAACTGTGAAGGACCTCGGCGTTACTCTGGACCCTGATCTCTCTTTTGAAGAACATATCAAGACCATTTCGAGGACAGCTTTTTTCCATCTACGTAACATTGCAAAAATCAGAAACTTTCTGTCCAAAAATGATGCAGAAAAATTAATCCATGCTTTTGTCACTTCTAGGTTAGACTACTGCAATGCTCTATTTTCCGGCTACCCGGATAAAGCACTAAATAAACTTCAGTTAGTGCTAAATACGGCTGCTAGAATCCTGACTAGAACCAAAAATTTGATCATATTACTCCAGTGCTAGCCTCTCTACACTGGCTTCCTGTCAAAGCAAGGGCTGATTTCAAGGTTTTACTGCTAACCTACAAAGCATTACATGGGCTTGCTCCTACCTACCTCTCTGATTTGGTCCTGCCGCATACCTATACGTACGCTACGGTCACAAGACGCAGGCCTCCTAATTGTCCCTAGAATTTCTAAGCAAACAGCTGGAGGCAGGGCTTTCTCCTATAGAGCTCCATTTTTATGGAACGGTCTGCCTACCCATGTCAGAGACGCAAACTCGGTCTCAACCTTTAAGTCTTTACTGAAGACTCATCTCTTCAGTGGGTCATATGATTGAGTGTAGTCTGGCCCAGGAGTGGGAAGGTGAACGGAAAGGCTCTGGAGCAACGAACCGCCCTTGCTGTCTCTGCCTGGCCGGTTCCCCTTTTCCACTGGGATTCTCTGCCTCTAACCCTGTTACGGGGCTGAGTCACTGGCTTGCTGGGGCTCTCTCGTGCCGTCCCTGGGGGTGCGTCACCTGGGTGGGTTGATTCACTGTTGTGGTCGGCCTGTCTGGGTTCCCCCCTTGGGTTGTACCGTGTCGGAGATCTTTGTGGGCTATACTCGGCCTTGTCTCAGGATGGTAAGTTGGTGGTTGAAGATTTCCCTCTAGTGGTGTGGGGCTGTGCTTTGGCAAAGTGGGTGGGGTTATATCCTTCCTGTTTGGCCCTGTCCGGGGTGTCCTCGGATGGGGCCACAGTGTCTCCTGACCCTCCTGTCTCAGCCTCCAGTATTTATGCTGCAGTAGTTTATGTGTCGGGGGCTAGGGTCAGTTTGTTTATCTGGAGTACTTCTCCTGTCCTATTCGGTGTCCTGTGTAAATCTAAGTGTGCGTTCTCTAATTCTCTCCTTCTCTCCTTCTTTCTCTCTCTCGGAGGACCTGAGCCCTAGAACCATGCCCCAGGACTACCTGACATGATGACTCCTTGCTGTCCCCAGTCCACCTGGCCATGCTGCTGCTCCAGTTTCAACTGGCCTGGGCCCTAGGACCATGTCCCAGGACTACCTGACATGAGGACTCCTTGCTGTCCCCAGTCCACCTGGCCATGCTCCTGCTCCAGTTTCAACTGTTCTGCCTTACTATTATTCAACCATGCTGGTCATTTATGAACATTTGAACATCTTGGCCACGCTCTGTTATAATCTCCACCCGGACAGCCAGAAGAGGACTGGCCACCCCACATATGCTCCTCTA
>NW_025758465.1:0-5151 GCF_021184085.1 Oncorhynchus gorbuscha | reverse complement strand
CTTCCCAGTTCCACCCCCTGGACTGCTGCTTCCCAGTTCCACCCCTGGACTGCTGCGGCTGCTTCCCAGTTCCACCCCTGGACTGCTGCGGCTGCTTCCCAGTTCCACCCCTGGACTGCTGCGGCTCTTCCCAGTTCCACCCCTGGACTGCTGCGGCTCTTCCCAGTTCCACCCCTGGACTGCTGCGGCTCTTCCCAGTTCCACCCCCTGGACTGCTGCGGCTCTTCCCAGTTCCACCCCCTGGACTGCTGCGGCTCTTCCCAGTTCCACCCCTGGACTGCTGCGGCTGCTTCCCAGTTCCACCCCTGGACTGCTGCGGCTCTTCCCAGTTCCACCCCCTGGACTGCTGCGGCTCTTCCCAGTTCCACCCCTGGACTGCTGCGGCTGCTTCCCAGTTCCACCCCTGGACTGCTGCGGCTCTTCCCAGTTCCACCCCTGGACTGCTGCGGCTGCTTCCCAGTTCCACCCCTGGACTGCTGCGGCTGCTTCCCAGTTCCACCCCTGGACTGCTGCGGCTGCTTCCCAGTTCCACCCCTGGACTGCTGCGGCTGCTTCCCAGTTCCACCCCTGGACTGCTGCGGCTGCTTCCCAGTTCCACCCCTGGACTGCTGCGGCTGCTTCCCAGTTCCACCCCCTGGACTGCTGCGGCTGCTTCCCAGTTCCACCCCCTGGACTGCTGCGGCTGCTTCCCAGTTCCACCCCCTGGACTGAATCCAGTTTATTACAGTTTTCTAACAGTGGTGTCCAAGCTCTCTGGTTACTGTAATTCAATCGTAATAATTACTACGTTGTCCTCTGTGTCTAATTATAAGCCCAGTTGTTTTGCTCCTTTTGGGTGGTAATATAATCATGCCACGTGTCAGTAGTCAGAGGAGTTGGCTGAAGCAGTGAGGCCTATAGTTGGGACCATGGTAATAATACGAGGCTAATGAAGGTCTTCATGTATTGATGGAAGTAGTTGTTCCTCAACCAGAGCCGCCTCTCTTCCTCCTCTCTTCCTCCTCTCTTCCTCCTCTCTTCCTCCTCTCCTCTGCTCATTGATTCTCTAGATTCCAGACATGCTCTGGGTAGTAGTGCATCTCTCTCTAGATTCCAGACATGCTCTGAGTAGTAGTGAATCTCTCTCTAGATTCCAGACATGCTCTGAGTAGTAGTGCATCTCTCTCTCTCTAGATTCCAGACATGCTCTGGGTAGTAGTGCATCTCTCTCTCTCTAGATTCCAGACATGCTCTGGGTAGTAGTGCATCTCTCTCTAGATTCCAGACATGCTCTGAGTAGTAGTGAATCTCTCTCTAGATTCCAGACATGCTCTGAGTAGTAGTGCATCTCTCTCTCTCTAGATTCCAGACATGCTCTGGGTAGTAGTGCATCTCTCTCTCTCTAGATTCCAGACATGCTCTGGGTAGTAGTGCATCTCTCTCTAGATTCCAGACATGCTCTGAGTAGTAGTGAATCTCTCTCTAGATTCCAGACATGCTCTGAGTAGTAGTGCATCTCTCTCTCTCTAGATTCCAGACATGCTCTGGGTAGTAGTGAATCTCTCTCTAGATTCCAGACATGCTCTGAGTAGTAGTGCATCTCTCTCTAGATTCCAGACATGCTCTGGGTAGTAGTGCATCTCTCTCTCTCTCTCTAGATTCCAGACATGCTCTGGGTAGTAGTGAATCTCTCTCTAGATTCCAGACATGCTCTGGGTAGTAGTGAATCTCTCTCTCTAGATTCCAGACATGCTCTGGGTAGTAGTGCATTTCTCTCTCTCTCTCTAGATTCCAGACATGCTCTGGGTAGTAGTGAATCTCTCTCTCTCTAGATTCCAGACATGCTCTGGGTAGTAGTGCATCTCTCTCTCTCTCATTCCAGATTCCAGACATGCTCTGGGTAGTAGTGAATCTCTCTCTCTTGATTCCAGACATGCTCTGGGTAGTAGTGAATCTCTCTCTCCAGATTCCAGACATGCTCTGGGTAGTAGTGCATCTCTCTCTCTAGATTCCAGACATGCTCTGGGTAGTAGTGCATCTCTCTCTCTAGATTCCAGACATGCTCTGGGTAGTAGTGAATCTCTCTCCAGATTCCAGACATGCTCTGGGTAGTAGTGCATCTCTCTCTCTAGATTCCAGACATGCTCTGGGTAGTAGTGCATCTCTCTCTCTAGATTCCAGACATGCTCTGGGTAGTAGTGCATCTCTCTCTCTAGATTCCAGACATGCTCTGGGTAGTAGTGCATCTCTCTCTCTAGATTCCAGACATGCTCTGGGTAGTAGTAAATCTCTCTCTCTAGATTCCAGACATGCTCTGGGTAGTAGTAAATCTCTCTCTCTAGATTCCAGACATGCTCTGGGTAGTAGTGAATCTCTCTCTCTAGATTCCAGACATGCTCTGGGTAGTAGTGCATCTCTCTCTCTAGATTCCAGACATGCTCTGGGTAGTAGTGAATCTCTCTCCAGATTCCAGACATGCTCTGGGTAGTAGTGCATCTCTCTCTCTCTCTCTAGATTCCAGACATGCTCTGGGTAGTAGTGCATCTCTCTCTCTAGATTCCAGACATGCTCTGGGTAGTAGTGAATCTCTCTCTCTAGATTCCAGACATGCTCTGGGTAGTAGTGCATCTCTCTCTCTAGATTCCAGACATGCTCTGGGTAGTAGTGAATCTCTCTCCAGATTCCAGACATGCTCTGGGTAGTAGTGCATCTCTCTCTCTCTCTCTAGATTCCAGACATGCTCTGGGTAGTAGTGAATCTCTCTCTAGATTCCAGACATGCTCTGGGTAGTAGTGAATCTCTCTCTAGATTCCAGACATGCTCTGGGTAGTAGTGCATCTCTCTCTCTCTCATTCCAGATTCCAGACATGCTCTGGGTAGTAGTGAATCTGCATGCAGGTGTTCTTCACAGCTCTTTTATTAACACCATTTTCCCCCCGTCTCTCTCTCTCTTCCCCCCCTCTCTCCCCTCTCTGCTCCCCTCCCTCTCTCTCTCTCTCTCTCTCTCTCTCTCTCTCTCTCTCTCTCTCTCTCTCTCTCTCTCATGTAGACAAGCAGAAACCCCAGATAAACTCAGAGCTCCAGATTAAAAAGGTGAAGAAAAAGAAGAAGAAACACAAAGAGAGTGAGAGAGAGAAGGAGAAGTGGAAACGTCCCAAGATGTACACCAGGTCCAGCCAGACCGTGTGTGCTGGTCTCCTCTCTGAGCTCCATGCAGGCCTGGCCTCCAAACAACAGCCTCACCACCACCACCACCACCACGGCCACACAGAGTTCAAACCCCCGCTCCCCGTCCACCACCACCACACCTCCACCACCTCATCCATCAAACAGGAGAACTGCTACAGCCCCTCTCCAACTCTGTCCCTCTCCAAGCCCCTATGGAGCAGCAGCAATAGCAGTAGCAGTAGCATTAGTAGTTGGGACCCAGCTTCCCCTATGACATCCCCCCTTCAGATCCCCCAGCCACGGTGCCCCCAGCCTGGCTTTGAGAACCTGGAGTTGGCCCGCTTCATCCACGTGGAGGAACAACCCAACGGAGGAGCCCTGGTGGCACACGCCTACTGCAGCGAGCTCTCGGCCCTGTCTCCAGCGGAGATGCAGCAGTTCGCCCAGGAGTTTGTTACCCTAGCCTTCAGCGAGGACACGTCATCCCAGGCAGCTCACTACGTCATGGGCATCATCCACGGGGCGGCCTCCTACCTGCCAGACTTCCTGGACTACTTCTCCTGGAAGTTCCCCTCGTCGCCGGTCAAGATGGAGATCCTGGGGAAGAAGGATATAGAGACCACCACCATGCTCAACTTCCACAATCAGGTGAGGAGGCTGTTTGGTTGGTTTGTTTTAGTGCTGGCTGTATTTGTTACAGTATGTGATGCTAAATGTGACTATATTGTAATTGAACCATACCACCCTGTATCCCACTGCTGGCTTGCCACTGAAGATAAGCAGGATCGGTCCTGGTCGGTCTGTTGATGGGAGACCAGATGCTGGAAGTGGTGTTGGAAGGCTAATATGAGGAACACTTTCCTCTGGGCTGAAAAAAAAAATATCCCAATTCCCCAGGGCAGTGATTGGGAACAGTCACAGGGTGCTGTCTTTTTGATGGGATGTTAAATGGGGGTCACGACTCTCTATGGTCACTAAAGATCCCATGACACTTATCATAAGAGTAGGGGTGTTAACCCTGGTGTCCTGGCTAAATTCCCAATCCGGCCCACATACCATCACGCTCACCTAGTCATCCCCAGTTTCCAATTGGCTCATTCTTCACCCCTGTAACTATTCCCCTGGTCGTTGATGTAAATGAGAAAATAAAACCTGCATGAAAGTGTGTTCATCACTAATCACACACGTCTTTGTTGAAGAAAAACAGTACAAGGTTTATGTTGAGTTCTAACTAGAGAGATTTAGCTGAATGAATACAAGCAACAATCCTCATTCATTGTAAACAGGACCAGTCCAACGTTTGGACACACCTACTCATTCCAAGGTCTTTATTTTGTTTTTTACTATTTTCTACGTTGTAGAATAATAGTGAAGACATCAAAACTATGAAATAACACATATGGAATCATGTAGTAACCAAAACAGTGTTAAACAAATCAAAATATATTTTCTATTTGAGATCCTTCGAAGTAGCCATCCTTTTGCCTTGACAGCTTTGCACACTCTTGGCAAGAAAGCCCTTGAATGAGTAGGTGTGTCAAAGTTTAACTGGTACTGTATATCTGGAGTAGACTATCATCATAACACAGCCTTGGTTTTACAGAACGACAGACTAAAGAAATAATAGGGCTGGTGTGAAATGAAATGAAATCCACTTCTGAATGTTTTCTGGATATCTCTTAATGCTGAGCGGGGCTGTAAGCTAAAGCCTCTAGTCCTGTTTGAAGGGGTTTGTTCTGTCTGAATGTTTTCTGGGTATCTCTTAATGCTGAGCGGGGCTGTAAGCTAAAGCCTCTAGTCCTGTTTGAAGGGGTTTGTTCTGTCTGAATGTTTTCTGGGTATCTCTTAATGCTGAGCGGGGCTGTAAGCTAAAGCCTCTAGTCCTGTTTGAAGGGGTTTGTTCTGTCTGAATGTTTTCTGGGTATCTCTTAATGCTGAGCGGGGCTGTAAGCTAAAGCCTCTAGTCCTGTTTGAAGGGGTTTGTTCTGTCTGAATGTTTTCTGG
>NW_025758464.1:0-5152 GCF_021184085.1 Oncorhynchus gorbuscha | reverse complement strand
TGTCATGTTTGTCATTTATTATCTTGTCTTGTCCCTGTGCTTCCCATTCTATTCGTTTCCCTCTGCTGGTCTTATTTGGTTCTTTCCCTCCTTCTAGCCCTCTCTCTCCCCCTCCCTCTCTCACTCTCTCGCTCTCTCTTCTCTCTATCGTTCCGTTCCTGCTCCCAGCTGTTCCTATTCCCCTAATCATCATTTAGTCTTCCCACACCTGTTCCCGATCCTTTCCCCTGATTAGAGTCCCTATTTATTCCTTTGTGTTCCGTTCCTGTGCCGTCAGTTCCTTGCATTGTATTCACCATGCTGTGATTGCGTTTCGCCCTGTCCTGTCGTGTTTTTGCCGTGATTGTGTATTACCCTGTCCTGTCGTGTTTTGTGCCTTCATCAGACGCTGCGTGTGAGCAGGTGTCTCAGTCGACTACGGCCTGCGCCTACCCGAAGCGACCTGCAGTCTGTGGCCGCTTCTCCAGTTGTTTTCCCCTCTACAATCTAGAGGATTTCTGTTATTCCGTTTTGAACATTAATAAACTCTGTTTCTGTTAAGTCGCGTTTGGGTCCTCGTTCACCTGCATGACAGAAGGAACTGACCAAGGAATGGACCCAGCGACTTCAGACGCTGTTTACACTGCCGTCAAGATCCAAGGAGCCATGCTCGGCAGACACGAGCAGGAATTGTCTGCTGCTCGCCATGCCGTGGAGAACCTGGCCGCTCAGGTTTCCGACCTCTCTGGACAGTTCCAGAGTCTACGTCTCGTGCCACCTGTTACTTCCTGGCCTGCCGAGCCTCCAGAACCCAGGGTTAATAACCCACCTTGCTACTCCGGGCAGCCCACTGAGTGCCGCTCCTTTCTCACGCAGTGTGAGATTGTGTTCTCTCTCCAACCCCACACATACTCTAGAGAGAGAGCTCGGGTTGCTTACGTCATTTCACTCCTTACTGGCCGGGCTCGAGAATGGGGCACAGCTATCTGGGAGGCAAGGGCTGATTGCTCTAACAGATTCCAGAACTTTAAAGAGGAGATGATTCGGGTTTTTGACCGTTCAGTTTTTGGTGGGGAGGCTTCTAGGGCCCTGGCTTCCTTATGCCAAGGTGAACGGTCCATAACGGATTATTCCATTGAGTTTCGCACTCTTGCTGCCTCTAGTGAGTGGAACGAGCCGGCGCTGCTCGCTCGTTTTCTGGAGGGACTCCACGCAGTGGTTAAGGATGAGATTCTCTCCCGGGAGGTTCCTTCAGATGTGGACTCTTTGATTGCTCTCGCCATCCGCATAGAACGACGGGTAGATCTTCGTCACCGGGCTCGTGGAAGAGAGCTCGCATCAACGGTGTTTCCCTGCTCCGCATCGCAACCATCTCCCTCCTCTGGCTTTGAGACTGAGCCCATGCAGCTGGGAGGGATTCGCATCTCGACTAAGGAGAGGGAACGGAGGATCACCAACCGCCTGTGCCTCTATTGCGGAGTTGCTGGACATTTTGTTAATTCATGTCCAGTAAGAGGCCAGAGCCCATCAGTAAGCGGAGGGCTACTGGTGAGCGCTACTACTCAGGTCCCTTCATCTAGATCTTGTACTACTATGTCGGTCCATCTACGCTGGACCGGTTCGGGTGCTACATGCAGTGCCTTGATTGACTCTGGGGCTGAGGGTTGTTTCATGGACGAAGCATGGGTTCGGAAACATAACATTCCTTTCAGACCGTTAGACAAGCCTACGCCCATGTTTGCCTTAGATGGTAGTCATCTTCCCAGCATCAAATTTGAGACACTACCTTTAACTCTCACAGTATCTGGTAACCACAGTGAGACTATTTCTTTTTGATTTTCCGTTCACCGTTTACACCTGTTGTTTTGGGTCATCCCTGGCTAGTATGTCATAATCCTTCTATTAATTGGTCTAGTAATTCTATCCTATCCTGGAACGTTTCTTGTCATGTGAAGTGTTTAATGTCTGCCATCCCTCCCGTTTCTTCTCTCCCTACTTCTCAGGAGGAACCTGGCGATTTGACAGGAGTGCCGGAGGAATATCATGATCTGCGCACGGTCTTCAGTCGGTCCCGAGCCAACTCCCTTCCTCCTCACCGGTCGTATGATTGTAGTATTGATCTCCTTCCAGGGACCACGCCTCCTCGAGGTAGACTATACTCTCTGTCGGCTCCCGAACGTAAGGCTCTCGAGGATTATTTGTCTGTGTCTCTTGACGCCGGTACCATAGTGCCTTCTTCTTCTCCGGCCGGGGCGGGGTTCTTTTTGTTAAGAAGAAGGACGGTACTCTGCGCCCCTGCGTGGATTATCGAGGGCTGAATGACATAACGGTTAAGAATCGTTATCCGCTTCCCCTTATGTCATCAGCCTTCGAGATTCTGCAGGGAGCCAGGTGCTTTACTAAGTTGGACCTTCGTAACGCTTACCATCTCGTGCGCATCAGAGAGGGGACGAGTGGAAAACGGCGTTTAACACTCCGTTAGGGCATTTTGAGTACCGGGTTCTGCCGTTCGGTCTCGCCAATGCGCCAGCTGTTTTTCAGGCATTAGTTAATGATGTTCTGAGAGACATGCTGAACATTTTTGTTTTTGTCTATCTTGACGATATCCTGATTTTTTCTCCGTCACTCGAGATTCATGTTCAGCACGTTCGACGTGTTCTACAGCGCCTTTTAGAGAATTGTCTCTACGTAAAGGCTGAGAAGTGCTCTTTTCATGTCTCCTCCGTTGTTTTCTCGTTCGTTATTTCCGCCAAGGTATCTGCTAGGATGGATTCCTAAGGTCTTAAGCTGTCAGGATTGGGTCTGCCTCCAAGGTCACGTAAGGTCGTAGTTGCAGCGCCAGTTTCGCTAATTCATCGCCGGCTCCATTTCGGCCGTTAAGCTGCCTCTCAGCTCTTACTTCGTCAAGACGTGTTTTGCGGAACCGGGTTCCGCCCAGGGAGCTTTTGATCTTCTAAAGAACGCTTTTACGTCCGCTCCTATCCCCGGCATCTCTGAATGCTGCCAGACACCATTGCCGAGGCTGACGCTCTAGAGGTAGCGTGGGGCTTCATTCTGTCCCAGCTTCCAGTCTGACGATAAGGTTCATCCGTGCGCTATTTTTCTCATCGCCTGTCGCCATCTGAGCGCAACTATGATGTGGGTAACCGTGGAACTGCTCGCCATCCGCTTAGCTCCAGGCGAATGAAGCGACAGTGGTTGAGGGGCGACTGCCTTTGTCGTTTGGACAGACCATAAGAACCTTGAGTACATCCGCTCTGCCAAACGACTTAATGCCCGGCCAAGCTCGCTGGGCGTTGTTTTCGCTCGTTTCGAGTTTGTGATTTCTTACCGTCCGGGTAGCAAGAACACCAAGCCTGATGCCTTATCCCGTCTGTTTAGTTCTTCTGTGGCTTCTACTGATCCCGAGGGGATTCTTCCTTATGGGCGTGTTGTCGGGTTGACAGTCTGGGGAATTGAAAGACAGGTTAAGTAAGCACTCACGCACACTGCGTCGCCGCGCTTGTCCTAGTAACTCCTTTTCGTTCCTGTTTCCACTCGTCTGGCTGTTCTTCAGTGGGCTCACTCTGCCAAGGGTTAGCTGGTCATCCCGGTGTTCGAGGCACTCTTGCGTCTATTCCGCCAGCGCTTTGGTGGCCGACCTAGAGCGTGTGACACGCGCCTGCGTGGCTGGCGTGTTCAGCCTGATCGCGTAGAAGAAGTCTGGTAATTTTTTTCTGCTTCTGCTCCTGGTCTGTTGGGTCTCAGTCTGTTCCTGCCATCGCATCTCTCCTGTTATTGTCCCTGCCCTTGCTGTGTCTCCAGTCTGTCCCTAGTTCTCATTTTTTTAGAGTAGTACCCTAGTTTCTTTTATCGCTTTTCGTTACGTCCTGAGGAGAGGAGTGAGTTGCTTTTCTCGGGACGTATGGGACCGTTTGATCTATGATTTCTCCGTTGCCGCCAGTGTTCCTTCCTCGAGAGCGCCAGGAGGCGCTCGGCAGAGGGGGTACTGTCATGTTTGTCATTTATTATCTTGTCTTGTCCCCAGTGCTTCCCATTCTATTCGTTTCCCTCTGCTGGTCTTATTTGGGTTCTTTCCTCCTTCTAGCCCTCTCTCCCCCCTCCTCTCTCACTTCTCGCTCTCTCTTCTCTCTATCGTTCCGTTCCTGCTCCCAGCTGTTCCTATTCCCCTAATCATCATTTAGTCTTCCCACACCTGTTCCCGATCCTTTCCCTGATTAGAGTCCCTATTTATTCCTTTGTGTTCCGCTCCTGTGCCGTCGGTTCCTTGCATTGTATTCACCATGCTGGATTATGCGTTTCGCCCTGTCCTGTCGTGTTTTTTGCCGTGATTGTGTATTACCCTGTCCTGTCGTGTTTGTGCCTTCATCAGACGCTGCGTGAGCAGGTGTCTCAGTCAACTACGGCCTGCTTTCACCCGAAGCGACACCTGCAGTCTGTACCGCTTCTCCAGTTGTTTCCCTCTACCCCTAGAGGATTTCTGTTATTCCGCTTTGAACATTAATAAACTCTGTTTCTGTTAGTCGCGTTTGGGTCCTCGTTCACCTGCATGACATTCATAGCCCTTCACCCTTGACCCTGTCAGTTACCGTCATAACAGTGCTGAAAGGTAACATGAGAATGCTTTGAGGAGTATCGATTCGGCCGAGTACTCAGAGCCCTGGAGGACTTGAAGTCAGAATTATCCATGCACCATTTCCCACCACTCGCTATAAACACACATTATCCTTGCACTCACACAACCACATACACACGTGAGGACGTATACAGGACGGAGTTGGGTGGGCAGTCTATGTTTGTTTTTCTATGTTGTTTTTTTAGTTCGTTTGTGTATGGTTCTCAATCAGAGGCAGCTGTCAATTGTTGTCCCTGATTGAGAATCATACTTAGGTAGCCTGGGTTTCACTTTTGGGTTGTGGGTGCTTGTCTTCCGTGTCAGTGTTTGTCGCCACACGGGACTGTTTCTGCTCATTTCACGTTTATTGTTTTGTATTTCGTAGTGTTCAGTTTATGTCTTAAAATAAACATTATGGACACTTACCACGCTGCGCTGGTCCTCTGATCCTTCTCGCTCCCCTCCTCAGAAGAGGAGGATGAGATCCCTACAAATACATTAAATATTCTACATTCATGTTTCCAATCTATCAATACATTACATTTTCTGCATTCTATG
>NW_025758463.1:0-5153 GCF_021184085.1 Oncorhynchus gorbuscha | reverse complement strand
CAAAAGCGACTTTACAGAAACAGAGTTTATTCCAAGTCAAAACAGGAATACTGAAACCCTCAGTCAGTAGAGGGGAACAACTGAAGATGCGACCACAGACTGCAGGTCGCCTGGGAAGGCGCAGGCCGTAGCTGATCTAGACACCTGCTCACACGCAGCATCTGAAGAAGGCAAAAAACATGACAGGACGGAACGAGGACAAGAACAGCGAACATCAAACAAGGATCCGACAAGGACAGAAGCGGAAAACAGAGGGAGAAATAGGGACTCTAATCAGAGGGCAAAATAGGGGACAGGTGTGAAAGAGTAAATGAGGTAGTTAGGAGAATGAGGAACAGCTGGGAGCAGGAACGGAACGATAGAGAGAGAGAGCGAGAGAGCGAGAGAGGGAGGGGGAGAGAGAGGGATAGAAAGAGGGAAAGAACCTAATAAGACCAGCAGAGGGAAACGAATAGAAGGGGAAGCACAGGGACAAGACATGATAATCAATGACAAAACATGACAGTACCCCCCCACTCACCGAGCGCCTCCTGGCGCACTCGAGGAGGAACCCTGGCGGCAACGGAGGAAATCATCAATCAACGAACGGTCCAGCACGTCCCGAGATGGAACCCAACTCCTCTCCTCAGGACCGTAACCCTCCCAATCCACTAAGTACTGGTGACCACGTCCCCGAGAACGCATGTCCATGATCTTCCGTACCTTGTAAATAGGAGCGCCTCGACAAGGACGGGGGGAAGACGAACGGGGGCGCGAAGAAAAGGCTTGACACAGGAGACATGGAAGACAGGGTGGACGCGACGAAGATGTCGCGGAAGAAGCAGTCGCACAGCGACAGGATTGACGACCTGAGAGACACGGAACGGACCAATGAACCGCGGAGTCAACTTGCGAGAAGCTGTCGTAAGGGGAAGGTTACGAGTGGAAAGCCACACTCTCTGACCGCGACAATACCTAGGACTCTTAATCCTACGTTTATTGGCGGCTCTCACAGTCTGCGCCCTGTAACGGCAAAGTGCAGACCTGACCCTCCTCCAGGTGCGCTCACAACGTTGGACAAAAGCCTGAGCGGAGGGAACGCTGGACTCGGCGAGCTGGGATGAGAACAGAGGAGGCTGGTACCCAAGACTACTCTGAAACGGAGATAGCCCGGTAGCAGACGAAGGAAGCGAGTTGTGAGCGTATTCTGCCCAGGGGAGCTGTTCTGCCCAAGACGCAGGGTTTCGAAAAGAAAGGCTGCGTAATATGCGACCAATCGTCTGATTGGCCCTTTCTGCTTGACCGTTAGACTGGGGATGAAAACCGGAAGAGAGACTGACGGAAGCACCAATCAAACGACAGAACTCCCTCCAAAACTGTGACGTGAATTGCGGGCCTCTGTCTGAAACGGCGTCTAACGGGAGGCCATGAATTCTGAACACATTCTCAATGATGATTTGTGCCGTCTCCTTAGCGGAAGGAAGCTTAGCGAGGGGAATGAAATGTGCCGCCTTAGAGAACCTATCGACAACCGTAAGAATCACAGTCTTCCCCGCAGACGAAGGCAGACCGGTAATAAAGTCTAAGGCGATGTGAGACCATGGTCGAGAAGGAATGGGAAGCGGTCTGAGACGACCGGCAGGAGGAGAGTTACCTGACTTAGTCTGCGCGCAGTCCGAACAAGCAGCCACGAAACGGCGCGTGTCACGCTCCTGAGTAGGCCACCAAAACCGCTGGCGAATAGAAGCAAGCGTACCCCGAACGCCGGGGTGGCCAGCTAACTTGGCAGAGTGAGCCCACTGAAGAACAGCCAGACGAGTAGAGACAGGAACGAAAAGAAGGTTACTAGGACAAGCGCGCGGCGACGCAGTGTGAGTGAGTGCTTGCTTTACCTGTCTCTCAATTCCCCAGACAGTCAACCCGACAACACGCCCTTCAGGGAGAATCCCCTCGGGGTCGGTAGAAGCCACAGAAGAACTAAAGAGACGGGATAAGGCATCAGGCTTGGTGTTCTTATTTCCCGGGCGATAAGAAATCACGAACTCGAAACGAGCGAAAAACAACGCCCAACGAGCTTGACGTGCATTGAGTCGTTTGGCAGAACGGATGTACTCAAGGTTCTTATGGTCAGTCCAAACGACAAAAGGGACGGTCGCCCCTCCAACCACTGTCGCCATTCGCCTAGGGCTAAGCGGATGGCGAGCAGTTCGCGGTTACCCACATCATAGTTGCGTTCCGATGGCGACAGGCGATGAGAAAAATAAGCGCAAGGATGGACCTTATCGTCAGAATGGAAGCGCTGGGACAGAATGGCTCCCACGCCCACCTCTGAAGCGTCAACCTCGACAATGAATTGTTTAGTGACGTCAGGAGTAACAAGGATAGGAGCGGATGTAAAACGCTTCTTGAGGAGATCAAAAGCTCCCTGGGCGGAACCGGACCACTTAAAGCACGTCTTGACAGAAGTAAGAGCTGTGAGAGGGGTAGCCACTTGACCGAAATTACGAATGAAACGCCGATAGAAATTAGCGAAACCGAGAAAGCGCTGCAACTCGACACGTGACTTAGGAACGGGCCAATCGCTGACAGCCTGGACCTTAGCGGGATCCATCTGAATGCCTTCAGCGGAAATAACAGAACCGAGAAATGTGACAGAGGAGACATGAAAGGCGCACTTCTCAGCCTTCACGTAGAGACAATTCTCTAAAAGGCGCTGGAGTACACGTCGAACGTGCTGAACATGAATCTCGAGTGACGGAGAAAAAATCAGGATATCGTCAAGGTAAACGAAAACAAAGATGTTCAGCATGTCTCTCAGTACATCATTAACTAATGCCTGAAAGACAGCTGGAGCATTAGCGAGACCGAACGGCAGAACCCGGTATTCAAAATGCCCTAACGGAGTGTTAAACGCCGTTTTCCACTCGTCCCCCTCTCTGATGCGCACGAGATGGTAAGCGTTACGAAGGTCCAACTTAGTAAAGAACCTGGCTCCCTGCAGAATCTCGAAGGCTGACGACATAAGGGGAAGCGGATAACGATTCTTAACCGTTATGTCATTCAGCCCTCGATAATCCACGCAGGGGCGCAGAGTACCGTCCTTCTTCTTAACAAAAAAACCCCGCTCCGGCGGGAGAGGAAGAAGGCACCACGGTACCGGCGTCGAGAGAAACAGACAGATAATCCTCGAGAGCCTTACGTTCGGGAGCCGACAGAGAGTATAGTCTACCCCGAGGGGGAGTGGTCCCCGGAAGGAGATCAATACAACAATCATACGACCGGTGAGGAGGAAGGGAGTTGGCTCTGGACCGACTGAAGACCGTGCGCAGATCATGATATTCCTCCGGCACTCCTGTCAAATCACCAGGTTCCTCCTGAGAAGAGGGGACAGAAGAAACAGGAGGGATAGCAGACATTAAACACTTCACATGACAAGAAACGTTCCAGGATAGGATAGAATTACTAGACCAATTAATAGAAGGATTATGACATACTAGCCAGGGATGACCCAAAACAACAGGTGTAAAAGGTGAACGAAAAATCAAAAAGGAAATGGTCTCACTGTGGTTACCAGATACTGTGAGGGTTAAAGGTAATGTCTCACATCTGATACTGGGGAGAAGACTACCATCTAAGGCGAACATGGGCGTGGGCTCCCCTAACTGTCTGAGAGGAATGTCATGTTTCCGAGCCCATGCTTCGTCCATAAAACAACCCTCAGCCCCAGAGTCTATCAAGGCACTGCAGGAAGCTGCCGAACCGGTCCAGCGTAGATGGACCGACAAGGTAGTACAGGATCTTGATGGAGAGACCTGAGTAGTAGCGCTCACCAGTAGCCCTCCGCTTACTGATGAGCTCTGGCCTTTAACTGGACATGAAATGACAAAATGTCCAGCAGAACCGCAATAGAGGCAAAGGCGGTTGGTGATTCTCCGTTCCCTCTCCTTAGTCGAGATGCGAATACCTCCCAGCTGCATGGGCTCAGTCTCTGAACCGGTGGGAGGAGATGGTTGAGATGCGGAGAGGGGGAACACCGTTAACGCGAGCTCTCTTCCACGAGCTCGGTGACGAAGATCTACCCGTCGTTCTATGCGGATGGCGAGTGCAATCAAAGAGTCCACGCTGGAAGGAACCTCCCGGGAGAGAATCTCATCTTTAACCTCAGCGTGGAGTCCCTCCAGAAAACGAGCGAGCAACGCCGGCTCGTTCCAGTCACTGGAGGCAGCAAGAGTGCGAAACTCTATAGAGTAATCCGTTATGGATCGATCACCTTGACATAGGGAAGCCAGGGCCCTGGAAGCCTCCTTCCCAAAAACTGAACGATCAAAAACCCGTATCATCTCCTCTTTAAAGTTCTGATAATCGTTAGTACACTCAGCCCTTGCCTCCCAGATAGCTGTGCCCCACTCCCGAGCCCGACCAGTAAGGAGTGATATGACGTAGGCGATCCGAGCTCTCTCTCTAGAGTATGTGTTGGGCTGGAGAGAGAACACAATATCACACTGGGTGAGAAAGGAGCGGCACTCAGTGGGCTGCCCAGAGTAACATGGTGGGTTATTAACCCTAGGTTCCGGAGACTCGGAAGACCAGGAAGTAGCTGGTGGCACGAGACGAAGACTCTGAAACTGTCCTGAGAGGTCGGAGACCTGAGCGGCCAGGGTCTCAACGGCATGACGAGCAGCAGACAATTCCTGCTCGTGTCTGCCGAGCATAGTTCCCTGGATCTCGACGGCAGTGTTGCGAGAATCCGTAGTCGCTGGGTCCATTCTTGGTCGGATCCTTCTGTTATGCAGGTGAATGAGGACCCAAAAGCGACTTTACAGAAACAGAGTTTATTCCAAGTCAAAACAGGAATACTGAAACCCTCTAGACAGTAGAGGGGAACAACTGAAGATGCGACCACAGACTGCAGGTCGCTCGGGAAGGCGCAGGCCGTAGCTGATCTAGACACCTGCTCACACGCAGCATCTGAAGAAGGCAAAAACATGACAGGACGGAACGAGGACAAGAACAGCGAACATCAAACAAGGATCCGACAAGGACAGAAGCGGAAAACAGAGGGAGAAATAGGGACTCTAATCAGAGGGCAAAATAGGGGACAGGTGTGAAAGAGTAAATGAGGTAGTTAGGAGAATGAGGAACAGCTGGGAGCAGGAACGGAACGATAGAGAGAG
>NW_025758462.1:2500-5154 GCF_021184085.1 Oncorhynchus gorbuscha | reverse complement strand
ATTGCTATTCCATATATTTATATATTCTAAATTCCATTCCTTTACTTAGATTTGTGGTTTTTGTTGTGAAATTGTTAGATACTACTGCACTGTCGGAGCTAGAAACACAAGCATTTCGCTACACTCGCATTAACATCTGCTAACCATGTGTATGTGACCAATAACATGTGATTTCATGAACATCTTTGTCTGACCTGCAGTGTTCTATTTCAACCACTAGATGGAGACACACTACACAGTCTGATGATCTGATACAAAAGCAGCATTCTCAGGTTAGGGCCCTGCTCAACACATCTACCTTCCATCCTTCCCTGTTCAAACACCAACCATCCTTCCCTGTTCAAACACCAACCATCCTTCCCTGTTCAAACACCAACCATCCTTCCCTGTTCAAACACCAACCATCCTTCCCTGTTCAAACACCAACCATCCTTCCCTGTTCAAACACCTTCACCAACCATCCTTCCCTGTTCAAACACCTTCACCATCCTTCCTTCCCTGTTCAAACACCTTCACCATCCTTCCTTCCCTGTTCAAACACCTTCACCATCCTTCCTTCCGTCCCTGTTCAAACACCTTCACCATCCTTCCTTCCCTGTTCAAACACCTTCACCATCCTTCCTTCCCTGTTCAAACACCTTCACCAACCATCCTTCCCTGTTCAAACACCTTCGCCATCCTTCCTTCCAATCATTGGTTAATAGGTGCTAGGTATGTAATGGGCCATTATTAAGAGCTGGCAGAACAGTCACTGGCTGAATAGAAGGAAGGAAGTTATTATGAGAAACAAGGCCTGGTCCAATAGAAACAAGTCTTTCATCTCCATGTGACTGTCTGGTCCAATAGAAACAAGGCCTTCATCTCCATCTGACCGTCTGGACCAATAGAAACAAGTCCTTCATCTCCATGTGACTGTCTGGTCCAATAGAAACAAGGCCTTCATCTTCATCTGACCGTCTGGACCAATAGAAACAACTATATCTGTCTTTATCTATAATATCTGCCCCTGTCTTTATCTAGAATATCTGTCCCTGTCTTTATCTAGAATATCTGTCCCTGTCTTTATCTAGAATATATATCTGTCCCCGTCTTTATCTAGAATATCTGTCCCTGTCTTTATATAGAATATCTGTCCCTGTCTTTATCTAGAATATCTGTCCCTGTCTTTATGTAGAATATCTGTCCCTGTCTTTATGTAGAATATCTGTCCCTGTCTTTATCTAGAATATCTGTCCCTGTCTTTATCTAGAATATCTGTCCCTGTCTTTATCTAGAATATCTGTCCCTGTCTTTATCTAGAATATCTGTCCATGTCTTTATCTAGAATATCTGTATCTAGAATATCTGTCCATGTCTTTATCTAGAATATCTGTATCTAGAATATCTGTCCATGTCTTTATCTATAATATCTGTCCATGTCTTTATCTAGAATATCTGTCCATGTCTTTATCTAGAATATCTGTATCTAGAATATCTGTCCATATCTTTATCTAGAATATCTGCCCCTGTCTTTGTCTAGAATATCTGTCCCTGTCTTTATCTAGAATATCTGTCCATGTCTTTATCTAGAATATCTGTCCATGTCTTTATCTAGAATATCTGTCCCTGTCTTTATCTAGAATATCTGCCCCTGTCTTTGTCTAGAATATCTGTCCCTGTCTTTATCTAGAATATCTGTCCATGTCTTTATCTAGAATATCTGTCCATGTCTTTATCTAGAATATCTGCCCCTGTCTTTGTCTAGAATATCTGTCCATGTCTTTATCTAGAATATCTGTCCCTGGCTTTATCTAGAATATCTGTCCATGTCTTTATCTAGAATATCTGTATCTAGAATATCTGTCCATATCTTTATCTAGAATATCTGTCCCTGTCTTTATCTAGAATATCTGCCCCTGTCTTTGTCTAGAATATCTGTCCATGTCTTTATCTAGAATATCTGTCCATGTCTTTATCTAGAATATCTGCCCCTGTCTTTGTCTAGAATATCTGTCCATGTCTTTATCTAGAATATCTGTCCCTGGCTTTATCTAGAATATCTGTCCATGTCTTTATCTAGAATATCTGTATCTAGAATATCTGTCCATATCTTTATCTAGAATATCTGTCCCTGTCTTTATCTAGAATATCTGCCCCTGTCTTTGTCTAGAATATCTGTCCATGTCTTTATCTAGAATATCTGTCCCTGGCTTTATCTAGAATATCTGTCCATGTCTTTATCTAGAATATCTGTATCTAGAATATCTGTCCATATCTTTATCTAGAATATCTGTCCCTGTCTTTATCTAGAATATCTGCCCCTGTCTTTGTCTAGAATATCTGTCCATGTCTTTATCTAGAATATCTGTCCATGTCTTTATCTAGAATATCTGCCCCTGTCTTTGTCTAGAATATCTGTCCATGTCTTTATCTAGAATATCTGTCCCTGGCTTTATCTAGAATATCTGCCCCTGTCTTTATCTAGAATATCTGTATCTAGAATATCTGTCCATGTCTTTATCTAGAATATCTGTCCCGGTCTTTATCTAGAATATCTGTCCATGTCTTTATCTAGAATATCTGTATCTAGAATATCTGTCCCTGTCTTTATCTAGAATATCTGTCCATGTCTTTATCTAGAATATCTGTCCCTGTCTTTATCTAGAATATCTGTC
>NW_025758461.1:0-5154 GCF_021184085.1 Oncorhynchus gorbuscha | reverse complement strand
CCTGATTAGATTCCCTATTTATTCCTTTGTAATCCGTTCCTGTTCCGTCGGTTCCTTATATTGTATTCACCATGCTGTGATTGCTTTCGCCCTGTCCTGTCGTGTTTTTGCCGTGATTGTGTATCACCCTGTTCTGTCGTGTTTTGTGCCTTCATCAGACGCTGCGTGTGAGCAGGTGTCTCAGTCGACTACGGCCTGCGCCTTACCCGAAGCGACCTGCAGTCTGTGGCCGCTTCTCCAGTTGTTTTCCCCTCTACAAATCTAGAGGATGTCAGTTATTCCGTTTTGAACATTATTAAACTCTGCTTCTGTTAAGTCGCTTTTGGGTCCTCTTTACCAGCATGACAGAAGGAACCGACCAAGGAATGGACCCAGCGACTTCAGACGCTCGTTACACTGCCGTCGAGTTCCAAGGAGCCATGCTCGGCAGACACGAGCAGGAATTGTCTGCTGCTCGCCATGCCGTGGAGAACCTGGCCGCCTCAGGTTTCCGACCTCTCTGGACAGTTCCAGAGTCTACGTCTCGTGCCACCTGTTACTCCCTGGCCTGCCGAGCCTCCAGAACCCAGGGTTAATAACCCACCTTGCTACTCCGGGCAGCCCACTGAGTGCCGCTCCTTTCACGCAGTGTGAGATTGTGTTCTCTCCCAACCCCACACATACTCTAGAGAGAGAGCTCGGGTTGCTTACGTCATTTCACTCCTTACTGGCCGGGCTCGAGAATGGGGCACAGCTATCTGGGAGGCAAGGGCTGATTGCTCTAACAGATTCCAGAACTTTAAAGAGGAGATGATTCGGGTTTTTGACCGTTCAGTTTTTGGTGAGGAGGCTTCTAGGGCCCTGGCTTCCTTATGCCAAGGTGAACGGTCCATAACGGATTATTCCATTGAGTTTCGCACTCTTGCTGCCTCTAGTGAGTGGAACGAGCCGGCGCTGCTCGCCTCGTTTTCTGGAGGGACTCCACGCAGCGGTTAAGGATGAGATTCTTTCCCGGGAGGTTCCTTCAGATGTGGACTCTTTGATTGCTCTCGCCATCCGCATAGAACGACGGGTAGATCTTCGTCACCGGGCTCGTGGAAGAGAGCTCGCATCAACGGTGTTTCCCTGCTCCGCATCGCAACCATCTCCCTCCTCTGGCTTTGAGACTGAGCCCATGCAGCTGGGAGGGATTCGCATCTCGAATAAGGAGAGGGAACAGAGGATCACCAACCGCCTGTGCCTCTATTGCGGAGTTGCTGGACATTTTGTTATTTCATGTCCAGTAAGAGGCCAGAGCCCATCAGTAAGCGGAGGGCTACTGGTGAGCGCTACTACTCAGGTCCCTTCATCTAGATCTTGTACTACTATGTCGGTCCATCTACGCTGACCGGTTCGGGTGCTACATGCAGTGCTTTGATTGACTCTGGGGCTGAGGGTTGTTTCATGGACGAAGCATGGGCTCGAAACATAACATTCCTTTCAGACCGTTAGACAGGCCTACGCCCATGTTTGCCTTAGATGGTAGTCATCTTCCCAGTATCAAATTTGAGACACTACCTTTAACTCTCACAGTATCTGGTAACCACAGTGAGACTATGTCTTTTTTGATTTTCCGTTCACCGTTTACACCTGTTGTTTTGGGTCACCCTGGCTTGTATGTCATAATCCTTCTATTAATTGGTCTAGTAATTCTATCCTATCCTGGAACGTTTCTTGTCATGTGAAGTGTTTAATGTCTGCCATCCCTCCCATTTCTTCTGTCCCTACTTCTCAGGAGGAACCTGGCGATTTGACAGGAGTGCCGGAGGAATATCATGATCTGCGCACGGTCTTCAGTCGGTCCCGAGCCAACTCCCTTCCTCCTCACCGGTCGTATGATTGTAGTATTGATCTCCTTCCGGGGACCACTCCTCCTCGAGGTAGACTATACTCTCTGTCGGCTCCCGAACGTAAGGCTCTCGAGGATTATTTGTCTGTGTCTCTTGACGCCGGTACCATAGTGCCTTCTTCCTCTCCTCGGCCGGGGCGGGGTTCTTTTTGTTAAGAAGAAGGACGGTACTCTGCGCCCTGCGTGATTATCGAGGGCTGAATGACATAACGGTTAAGAATCGTTATCCGCTTCCCTTATGTCATCAGCCTTCGAGATTCTGCAGGGAGCCAGGTGCTTTACTAAGTTGGACCTTCGTAACGCTTACCATCTCGTGCGCATCAGAGAGGGGGACGAGTGGAAAACGGCGTTTAATACTCCGTTAGGGCATTTTGAGTACCGGGTTCTGCCGTTCGGTCTCGCCAATGCGCCAGCTGTTTTTCAGGCATTAGTTAATGATGTTCTGAGAGACATGCTGAACATTTTTGTTTTTGTCTATCTTGACGATATCCTGATTTTTTCTCCGTCACTCGAGATTCATGTTCAGCACGTTCGACGTGTTCTACAGCGCCTTTTAGAGAATTGTCTCTACGTAAAGGCTGAGAAGTGCTCTTTTCATGTCTCCTCCGTTACTTTTCTCGGTTCTGTTATTTCCGCTGAAGGCATTCAGATGGATTCCGCTAAGGTCCAAGCTGTCAGTGATTGGCCCGCTCCAAGGTCACGTGTCGAGTTGCAGCGCTTTTTAGGTTTCGCTAATTTCTATCGGCGTTTCATTCGTAATTTCGGTCAAGTTGCTGCCCTCTCACAGCTCTTACTTCTGTCAAGACGTGTTTTAAGTGGTCCGGTTCCGCCCAGGGAGCTTTTGATCTTCTAAAAGAACGCTTTACGTCCGCTCCTATCCTCGTTACTCCTGACGTCACTAGACAATTCATTGTCGAGGTTGACGCTTCAGAGGTAGGCGTGGGAGCCATTCTATCCCAGCGCTTCCAGTCTGACGATAAGGTTCATCCTTGCGCTTATTTTTCTCATCGCCTGTCGCCATCTGAGCGCAACTATGATGTGGGTAACCGTGAACTGCTCGCCATCCGCTTAGCCCTAGGCGAATGGCGACAGTGGTTGGAGGGGGCGACTGCCTTTGTCGTTTGGACAGACCATAAGAACCTTGAGTACATCCGTTCTGCCAAACGACTTAATGCCCGTCAAGCTCGTTGGGCGTTGTTTTTCGCTCGTTTCGAGTTTGTGATTTCTTACCGTCCGGGTAGCAAGAACACCAAGCCTGATGCCTTATCCCGTCTGTTTAGTTCTTCTGTGGCTTCTACTGATCCCGAGGGGATTCTTCCTTATGGGCGTGTTGTCGGGTTAACAGTCTGGGGAATTGAAAGACAGGTTAAGCAAGCACTCACGCACACTGCGTCGCCGCGCTTGTCCTAGTAACCTCCTTTTCGTTCCTGTTTCCACTCGTCTGGCTGTTCTTCAGTGGGCTCACTCTGCCAAGTTAGCGGGTCATCCCGGTGTTCGAGGCACTCTTGCGTCTATTCGCCAGCGCTTTTGGTGGCCGACTCAGGAGCGTGACACGCGCCGTTTCGTGGCTGCCTGTTCGGACTGCGCGCAGACTAAGTCGGGTAACTCTCTCCTGCCGGTCGTCTCAGACCGCTCCCCATTCCTTCTCGACCATGGTCTCACATTGCCTTAGACTTCATTACCGGTCTGCCTTTGTCTGCGGGGAAGACTGTGATTCTGACGGTTGTCGATAGGTTCTCTAAGGCGGCACATTTCATTCCCCTCGCTAAACTTCCTTCCGCTAAGGAGACGGCACAAATCATTATTGAGAATGTATTCAGAATTCATGGCCTCCCGTTAGACGCCGTTTCAGACAGAGGTCCGCAATTCACGCCACAGTTTTGGAGGGAGTTCTGTCGTTGATTGGTGCGTCCGTCAGTCTCTCTTCCGGGTTTCATCCCCAGTCTAACGGTCAAGCAGAGAGGGCCAATCAGACGATTGGTCGCATACTACGCAGCCTTTCTTTCAGAAACCCTGCGTCTTGGGCAGAACAGCTCCCCTGGGCAGAATACGCTCACAATTCGCTTCCTTCGTCTGCTACCGGGTTATTCTCCGTTTCAGAGTAGTCTGGGTTACCAGCCTCCTCTGTTCTCATCCCAGCTTGCCGAGTCCAGCGTTCCTCCGCTCAAGCGTTTGTCCAACGTTGTGAGCGCACCTGGAGGAGGGTGAGGTCTGCACTTTGCCGTTACAGGGCACAGACGGTGAGAGCCGCCAATAAACGCAGGATTAAGAGTCCAAGGTATTGTTGCGGCCAGAGAGTGTGGCTTTCCACTCGCAACCTTCCTCTTACGACAGCTTCTCGTAAGTTGACTCCGCGGTTCATTGGTCCGTTCCGTGTCTCCCAGGTCGCCAATCCTGTCGCTGTGCGACTGCTTCTTCCGCGACATCTTCGTCGCGTCCATCCTGTCTTCCATGTCTCCTGTGTTAAGCCCTTTCTTCGCACCCCCGTTCGTCTTCCCTCCCCCCCCGTCCTTGTCGAGAGCGCACCTATTTACAAGGTACATAAAATTATGGACATGCGTTCGGGGACGGGGTCACCAATACCTAGTGGATTGGGAGGGTTACGGTCCTGAGGAGAGGAGTTGGGTTCCGTCTCGGGACGTGCTGGACCGTTCGCTCATCGATGATTTCCTCCGTTGCCGCCAGGATTCCTCCTCGAGTGCGCCAGGAGGCGCCGGTGAGTGGGGGGTACTGTCATGTTTGTCATTTATTGTCATGTCTTGTCCCTGTGCTCCCCATGCTATTCGTTTCCCTCTGCTGGTCTTGTTTGGTTCTATCCCTCTCTCTCCCCTCCCTCTCTCACTCTCTCGCTCTCTCTTCTCTCTGTCGTTCCGTTCCTGCTCCCAGCTGTTCCTATTCCCCTAATCATCATTTAGTCTTCCCACACCTGTTCCCGATCCTTTCCCCTGATTAGATTCCCTATTTATTCCTTTGTAATCCGTTCCTGTTCCGTCGGTTCCTTATATTGTATTCACCATGCTGTGATTGCGTTTCGCCCCTGTCCTGTCGTGTTTTTTGCCGTGATTGTGTATCACCCTGTTCTGTCGTGTTTTGTGCCTTCATCAGACGCTGCGTGTGAGCAGGTGTCTCAGTCGACTACGGCCTGCGCCACCCGGCGACCTGCAGTCTGTGGCCGCTTCTCCAGTTGTTTTCCTCTACAAATCTAGAGGATGTCAGTTATTCCGTTTTGAACATTATTAAACTCTGCTTCTGTTAAGTCGCTTTTGGGTCCTCTTTACCAGCATGAC
>NW_025758460.1:0-5154 GCF_021184085.1 Oncorhynchus gorbuscha | reverse complement strand
GCAGAGCTGGTCAAAGCAGCTGCTGACATAGACACATGTATGTTTTTACATCACTATTAATTGACATAGGACATTTGAGAATTATTCAGTTCAAGTTTTTGCTGACATGTATTAAAGTGTTTTGAATATTTTTCCCTATCATCAGCCCAAGGAAATGTATTGGTAAGAGTCATCTGGGGTTTTAGAGGAGAGTCACTGCATGTATGCACTATTAAATATCTTCCCTTGCCACGGTAGCTGTCATCCTGTATGTAGCTGTCATCCTGCATGTCACGTAATCACGACTTTCTATTTTCCATTTCAATCACTAATTTCATGTAAGTTTTACACTCAAACTTGACCAATACTCATTTAATTATTTTGTTACATCCTATCACTGATTGATATTCATCTGGGCATGTTGGAATTGTGCTATTAACTTAGTCACTGTTATCTACATTTACATACATATACATATGTCTGTTCATTCATGGAAGCATTTATTCATTATTTAACCTATATATTTCTGTGTCACTGCAAAAGCCGTAGCCCTACAGCTCCACCCATCGCTCCTCGGCCTCGGCCTCTGCCTCCAAATGACCGAGCCCTGGTCCCTGCCCCGGTTCCTGACCCGGTCCCTGCTCCTGCCCTACTAGGGCGGAGCGAAGAGGAGGATTTGCCCCGGCAGTCCTTCCTGCCTCCAAGGCCCGCCTCAGAAAGTGCCGAGGTAAATTCATCAACTGTAATTACTCCACATTGTTAAGATATTAAACATTGGACACAGTTGTCTTGTCTCCTGCATACTCTCTCCCTGTCCTTTTCTCTGAAACATTACCATCCCTTCTCCCCCATCACTCTCTCCTCTCACTCAGCTGCTGCTTCCAGAGAGTTGGCGCTCATCTCTCACCAAGGAGCAGCAGCGGTGGATCGGCCGCACGCTGTTCACCAGGGATAGCTTTGGGAGGTCGACACTCATCACTGACCTGGTCACGTGGTGGAACCCTCCCCAACCGCGGCCGATCTACAATCAGCCACCCGCATCCCCCGACCCCTTCTTCGCATGTCAGCTGTTCCTTTGGATGCCCGTACGCATATGGGCATACAAGCTGGCATGTCCCCAGTCTGGGTGCAGAGGCACACTGTGCAAGGCTGGACTCTACAAGACCATCCGGAGGGTCTTGGACATTGACCGCTGGTATCTCTCATGGCCACTGAGTACCTGAATGCGGCCGGTGTAAGAAGAAGGTCGCGGGGTGGTCAGCCGGACCTTATCAGTCAGCTGGACGCTCAGCACGCTGCCAGTTTCCAGCAATATTGACATACAAGTAAGTTCACAAGGTTTTGTTAGTTAGTAATGAAGTTAAATGAATGCATGTCATTCATATGCTTTCTCTCTCTCTTTCTCTCTCTTAGCCTGTCCTAGACCTGCGGGGTTGTGAGGATGCTGAGGTCGCGCACTTTGGGGAACAGCGTAAAGGGCCACAGACCTACAGCAAGCTGTGGAAAGTCAGCAGCGAGTCCGGATGCGGGGCGTTGTATACAGTACCTCGGGGAGTGCAAGCAGTTTCTGGCATTAAGTATTGGGCGGTAGTTCACTGATTCAATCGGAGATGCCCCCGGTGCCTCCCTGAATTGCCTGGCTTCTTGACAGTCTACAGCCATGACGTGCTATCGCGTGGATGAGGTGAAGGCCAGGGTCACCTCCGTCTTTGGGTCCATCTTAAAGATGGACTCTACCAAGAAGGTGAGTTTTCACTTAAAAATGTGAAGATGAGTCATGTCTGATTTTTTTTTATATCTATATTTAAATAATGTCTTTACCTTTCTGTCTTTGTGTGTCTGTCTCCAGGTGACTAAAAAGCTTGCGGGTACCGCTGCAGACACAGCCGCCTGGGTTACCAACGTCGGTAACGAGCATGGGCAGGTCCTCGTCAGTGTCCTCACTGCCGGTGAGGGCGAGGGCCTGCTCCCCATGGCGGCTGGTCTCATGGAACGGTACCGGCTCGCCGGGGTGGCGCCCCCAAGCTCATGTACGTGGACCGAGACTGCTGCTCCAGCCTTCGGCGGATCAAAGACAGCTGCCATGTACAATGACTGGGACCAGCTGGTGGTTCGGCTGGACATCTGGCACCTGATGCGGCGGTTCGCGTCAGGTGTCACCACTGAGAGCCACCAGCTCTACGGTCCCTTCATGCGGCAGCTGTCAGCCTGCATCTTTGAGTGGGATGCAGGTGATGTCTGCCGACTGCTGGAGGCCAAGAGGTCTGAGCTGGAGAGGAAGCACGGGATGGTCGGCCTCACCGAGGCAGAGGTTTCGAAGAAAATCGGCAGGAAGGAGATTGCGCTTCACTGCCGGCGTCGTACGCGTGGAGCTGCGGCGACAGAAGTCCTTCTTCTTGACCTCCTCGAGACCTTCAACAGCGAGAAGGGGCTCGACACCCTGGGCATCCCGTTGCTGGACTCCAGCCGCATTCAGGCGATCTGGAAAGAGCAGAGGCGCCACCTCCACTGCATACAGGACCCACCCGGTGTACAGCTGTACACCGAGACCGGCAAAATCACCAAGGGCGGCGTGATGTTGCCGGTTTATCGCTGCGCACGGGGCTCCACATCCTTGGAGTCATTCCATCTCCACCTCAACCGGTTCATCCCAGGTAATTGTCATTGTGGAGCTTAAAGTAATGCTTAATGTTTAATGTTAACAGCAACAGCTCTCCCAACCTAATCGTGCATTGTTCTCTCAGGTACCAGGGCAAATGCAATGCATTTCCAGGCATTCCTGTTGGATGGACTGATGAGGTGGAACGAGGACCGTGCGCAGGCAGCAGTGGAGGGGAAGAACAGGAAGCCCCTGCTCTCCTACAGTGGCCACCTGCAGCACATCCTTAACCTTAGCAGCCAAATTGTGCTGGGCAAGGATCAGGTTAAGGACTACACCAAGCCTAGCGAGTACACAGGTAAGTCAAGTAAGAGAATGAACATTTACATCAGTTGCATTAATTACATCCCATTAACACTTCTCTACTCTGCTTTTTATTTTATTTATTTCATAGGGGAACTCCTCGGAGTGGAGTACCTGTACTCGCAGACTGGCAGAGTGCTGCAGGATGTCAGCGGGGACCCTGACCTTCCGGAAGAGGCCGCCGTCGAGCAGCTCGACGAGGAGGACGAGGGCTTTCAGGAGGAGGATGTAGACCAGACAGTCCACATCCCTCACGTCACTCCTATGAGCGCCCCGTCCTCCAGCTCAGCAGCACCTCTGTCATGGGGACCTGCTGACGCACCCAGGTCTGGGCCATCCAGCCCCACCACCCCTGAAGACGGAAGCTCTCCTGAGGCCCCTGGTCGACACAGTTCTCCTCACCCTGACCACTCCTCTGATTCAGAGGTAATTATACTTGACCTTTTGTGTTGTTAAAAAAATACATGCTATTGTAACCTCTTAAATAAGGAATTGAGACAAACTCTAGACAAGTTTTGGGTGTTTAATAACAAGGATGCCATCAGCTGAGTGCAAACATTTTAGAAAGCTCACAACAAGAGTTTCATTTTACAAGAATCCATCAGTGTGATTCTGTTCGTTACACAATGTAAAATAACATCTATTTCCTTTGTAGAAACATCTGAAGTGTTACCCCTAAATGTAGGACATTATCTCTATATCTTCAGGAGGAGACTAAAGGTCCTGATGCAATGCCAGGCTACCAGCATGTCCGCAGGCTTGCCAGGGCCTTGGTGGGGGTGAGGAACCGTCAGGGGTTGTCGGACCGCAGGGTAGACGGTCTGGTGGCACTGTGGCAGGTGCTGGCAGACTTCGACAAACAGCGCTTGATCTACCCTGCCCGACACCAGGAGAGGATCGTTCAGGGGCGGTTCAAAACAACGAAGGGGAAGTTGTCCATTATCCTAGGAAAAGACTCTCTCCAACGGTATGTTGTTAGTGTTCATATTACTATTTTATTGCCTGCCTCTACATTACATGCATATGAAGGTCAGGCGATGGCTATCATTCTTCAATGTTCTCTAATTATTTATCTCCTCTGTTTCACTTGCCTTCTCGGACTCAACTCGGGCCCTGCAAATTGGCCGGGCACCAGCCGTTTGGTGGAGGCCATTTGCAGTCAGCTCTGCCAAATCCATCCCAGCGCCATGCAGTCTGCCGGCGTCAAGAAGAGCAGGTGGGCGCTCATTCTGGCAGACTACGTGGGCATCAGGGAGGCAGTGCTGACCTCCCCAAGGTTGATGGCCCAGACCAACCTTCAGCTCTTTGAGCTGAATCAAAGGACCATCAGTCAGTGGTAAGACATTAACTTATGGACGACTTGTTACATAAAGCCTTGTGACTAATGACAATCTGAGTGACAGCTTGTTTGTTTTCTCTCCCTGTTTCAGGTATTCCCGGCGTCAGAAGGAGAGGGAGAGGATGGTGCTGCAGCAGGGAATGGGGCTCGCTGCTGCCCCCAGCGTCACCACCCAGCCCCTCCCTGCAGCCAAGCCCCTCCACTTCAAGCAGGAGGGAATCAGGGCACCCTTCCCTTTCCCTACGCCACCCTCCCCCCCGGTCCCACGCCAAACCATCCAGCAAGGAGAGCCCGCCCACGCGCCCATTCTGCCAGCCCACCTGGAGCAACAACCCCCCGCACTTCCCGGACCCTCCCCAGCCCAAGGACCACAGACGGGCTGCTCTTCACCTCCTCCAGTGTCAAGGACAACGGCTTGGAGGAGGAGGAAGAGGATCGCGGCGGACACAGAGGAGGGGACAGCCGGGAAGAGAAGGCAAAGTGAGCATTACGTCTGCTCCAAATGCGGATTGCCGAAGCGACGGGAGACGGGCCACAGCCGCTTCGGCGGCGTGGCGTTCTGCTCTGTTGCTGCTGGGGGTAAGGACGTGGCCCAGTGGCTGACGGAAATGAAGGACGCTAAGGGGCGAGGTGAAGGACACTGAGCCACTGGCTGGGTGGTCGGACGTTTTTTTATTTGTAAATAGTTCACTGTTCCCCTCTACCTGGACCGAGACCTTGAGCGCGGTGTAGAGGCTTGTGTGTGTTGAGGACCCTCAGAGCTATATTGTCTGTAGTCTTATACGACTACTGGTAGGGTAACCCATGGGTAGGCAGTTCTGAGACGAGACACCAGACTAACATCGGTTCGTTCCCAAACAAAATCCTGTAAAAA
>NW_025758459.1:0-5155 GCF_021184085.1 Oncorhynchus gorbuscha | reverse complement strand
TTATGAGTGACTTGATGTTTAAAGTTCTTACTCCAGCCCTGTCAACACTTTGTATTCAACACTTTAAAAAATCACGTTCTTCCTACTTCCACTCACGCTACAACCACCACTGCGGCTGTAATGAATGAGTACAACCACCACTGTAGCTGTAATGAATGAGTACAACCACCACTGCAGCTGTAATGAATGAGAACAACCACCACTGTAATGAATGAGTACAACCACCACTGCAGCTGTAATGAATGAGTACAACCACTGTAATGAATGAGTACAACCACCACTGTAATGAATGAGTACAACCACCACTGTAATGAATGAGTACAACCACCACTGCAGCTGTAATGAATGAGTACAACCACCACTGTAATGAATGAGTACAACCACCACTGTAGCTGTAATGCAATGAGTACAACCACCACTGTAGCTGTAATGAATGAGTACAACCACCACTGTAATGAATGAGTACAACCACCACTGCAGCTGTAATGAATGAGTACAACCACCACTGTAATGAATGAGTACAACCACCACTGCAGCTGTAATGAATGAGTACAACCACCACTGTAATGAATGAGTACAACCACCACTGCAGCTGTAATGAATGAGTACAACCACCACTGTAATGAATGAGTACAACCACCACTGCAGCTGTAATGAATGAGTACAACCACCACTGTAATGAATGAGTACAACCACCACTGCAGCTGTAATGAATGAGTACAACCACCACTGTAATGAATGAGTACAACCACCACTGCAGCTGTAATGAATGAGTACAACCACCACTGTAATGAATGAGTACAACCACCACTGTAGCTGTAATGAATGAGTACAACCACCACTGCAGCTGTAATGAATGAGTACAACCACCACTGTAATGAATGAGTACAACCACCACTGCAGCTGTAATGAATGAGTACAACCACCACTGTAATGAATGAGTACAACCACCACTGCAGCTGTAATGAATGAGTACAACCACCACTGTAATGAATGAGTACAACCACCACTGTAGCTGTAATGAATGAGTACAACCACCACTGCAGCTGTAATGAATGAGTACAACCACCACTGTAATGAATGAGTACAACCATCACTGCA
Organism: Oncorhynchus gorbuscha; assembly: GCF_021184085.1. NCBI lineage: Eukaryota > Metazoa > Chordata > Actinopteri > Salmoniformes > Salmonidae > Oncorhynchus > Oncorhynchus gorbuscha. The sequence continues at coordinate 4,054 of NW_025758459.1, read as the reverse complement.
GCTGTAATGAATGAGTACAACCACCACTGTAATGAATGAGTACAACCACCACTGTAGCTGTAATGAATGAGTACAACCACCACTGCAGCTGTAATGAATGAGTACAACCACCACTGTAATGAATGAGTACAACCACCACTGTAGCTGTAATGAATGAGTACAACCACCACTGTAATGAATGAGTACAACCACCACTGTAGCTGTAATGAATGAGTACAACCACCACTGTAATGAATGAGTACAACCACCACTGTAATGAATGAGTACAACCACCACTGTAGTGAATGAGTACAACCACCACTGCAGTTGTAATGCATGAGTACAACCACTGTAATGAATGAGTACAACCACCACTGTAATGAATGAGTACAACCACCACTGTAATGAATGAGTACAACCACCACTGTAGTGAATGAGTACAACCACCACTGCAGTTGTAATGCATGAGTACAACCACTGTAATGAATGAGTACAACCACCACTGTAGCTGTAATGAATGAGTACAACCACCACTGTAATGAATGAGTACAACCACCACTGTAGTGAATGAGTACAACCACCACTGCAGCTGTAATGCATGACTACAACCACTGTAATGAATGAGTACAACCACCACTGTAGCTGTAATGAATGAGTACAACCACCACTGTAATGAATGAGTACAACCATCACTGCAGCTGTAATGAATGAGTACAACCACCACTGCAGCTGTAATGAATGAGTACAACCACCACTGTAATGAATGAGTACAACCACCACTGTAGCTGTAATGAATGAGTACAACCACCACTGTAGCTGTAATGAATGAGTACAACCACCATTGTAGCTGTAATGAATGAGTACAACCACCACTGTAATGAATGAGTACAACCACCACTGTAATGAATGAGTACAACCACTGTAATGAATGAGTACAACCACCACTGTAATGAATGACTACAACCATCACTGCAGCTGTAATGAATGAGTACAACCACCACTGTAATGAATGAGTACAACCACCACTGTAATGAATGAGTACAACCACCACTGTAGCTGTAATGAATGAGTACAACCACCACTGTAATGAATGAGTACAACCACCACTGTAATGAATGAGTACAACCACCACTGTAGTGAATGAGTACAACCACCACTGCAGTTGTAATGCATGAGTACAACCACTGTAATGAATGAGTACAACCACCACTGTAATGAATGAGTACAACCACCACTGTAATGAATGAGTACAACCACCACTGTAGTGAATGAGTACAACCACCACTGCAGTTGTAATGCATGAGTACAACCACTGTAATGAATGAGTACAACCACCACTGTAGCTGTAATGAATGAGTACAACCACCACTGTAATGCATGAGTACAACCACTGTAATGAATGAGTACAACCACCACTGTAGCTGTAATGAATGAGTATAACCACCACTGCAGCTGTAATGAATGAGTACAACCACCACTGTAATGAATGAGTACAACCACCACTGTAGCTGTAATGAATGAGTACAACCACCACTGTAATGAATGAGTACAACCACTGTAATGAATGAGTACAACCACCACTGTAGCTGTAATGAATGAGTACAACCACTGTAATGAATGAGTACAACCACCACTGTAATGAATGAGTACAACCACCACTGTAATGAATGAGTACAACCACCACTGTAATGAATGAGTACAACCACCACTGTAGATGAATGAGTACAACCACCACTGTAGTGAATGAGTACAACCACCACTGGCTGTAATGAATGAGTACAACCACCACTGCAGCTGTAATGAATGAGTACAACCACCACTGTAATGAATGAGTACAACCACCACTGCAGCTGTAATGAATGAGTACAACCACCACTGTAATGAATGAGTACAACCACCACTGTAATGAATGAGTACAACCACCACTGTAATGAATGAGTACAACCATCACTGCAGCTGTAATGAATGAGTACAACCATCACTGCAGCTGTAATGAATGAGTACAACCACCACTAGCTGTAGTGAATGAGTACAACCACCACTGCAGTTGTAATGCATGAGTACAACCACTGTAATGAATGAGTACAAATCACCACTGTAGCTGTAATGAATGAGTACAACCACCACTGTAATGAATGAGTACAACCACCACTGTAGTGAATGAGTACAACCACCACTGCAGCTGTAATGCATGACTACAACCACTGTAATGAATGAGCACAACCACCACTGTAGCTGTAATGAATGAGTACAACCACCACTGTAATGAATGAGTACAACCACCACTTGTAATGAATGAGTACAACCACCACTGCTGTAATGAATGAGTACAACCACCACTGTAATGAATGAGTACAACCACCACTGTAGCTGTAATGAATGAGTACAACCACCACTGTAATGAATGAGTACAACCACCACTGTAATGAATGAGTACAACCGCTGTAATGAATGAGTACAACCACCACTGTAATGAATGAGTACAACCACCACTGCAATGAATGAGTACTGTAATGAATGAGTACAACCACCACTGTAATGAATGAGTACAACCACCACTGTAGCTGTAATGAATGAGTACAACCACCACTGCAGCTGTAATGAATGAGTACAACCACCACTGTAATGAATGAGTACAACCACCACTGCAGCTGTAATGCATGAGTACAACCACTGTGAATGAGTACAACCACCACTGTAGCTAATGAATGAGTACAACCACCACTGTAATGAATGAGTACAACCACTGTAATGAATGAGTACAACCACCACTGTAATGAATGACTACAACCACCGCTGCAGCTGTAATGAATGAGTACATAACCACCACTGTAGTGAATGAGTACAACCAATGAATGAAATGAGTACAACCACCACTGTAGTGAATGAGTACAACCACCACTGCAGCTGTAATGCATGAGTAATGAATGAATGAGTACAACCACCACCGTAGTGAATGAGTACAACCACCACTGCAGTGCTGTAATGAATGCATGAGTACAACCACTGTAATGAATGAGTACAACCACCACTGTAGCTGTAATGAATGAGTACAACCACCACTGTAATGAATGAGTACAACCACCACTGCAGCTGTAATGAATGAGTACAACCACCACTGTAATGAATGAGTACAACCACCACTGTAGCTGTAATGAATGAGTACAACCACCACTGTAATGAATGAGTACAACCACCACTGTAATGAATGAGTACAACCACCACTGTAGTGAATGAGTACAACCACCACTGTAGCTGTAATGAATGAGTACAACCACTGTAATGAATGAGTACAACCACCACTGTAATGAATGAGTACAACCACTGTAATGAATGAGTACAACCACCACTGTAATGAATGAGTACAACCACCACTGTAGTGAATGAGTACAACCACCACTGCAGCTGTAATGCATGAGTACAACCACTGTAATGAATGAGTACAACCACCACTGTAGCTGTAATGAATGAGTACAACCACCACTGTAATGAATGAGTACAACAACCACTGTAGCTGAATGCATGAGTACAACCACCACTGTAATGAAATGAGTAAACCACCATCAGTAGCTGTAATGAATGAGTATAACCACCACTGCAGCTGTAATGAATGAGTACAACCACTGTAATGAATGAGTACAACCACCACTGTAGCTGTAATGAATGAGTACAACCACCACTGTAATGAATGAGTACAACCATCACTGCAGCTAATGAATGAGTACAACCACCACTGCAGCTGTAATGAATGAGTACAACCACCACTGTAATGAAGGAGTACAACCACCACTGTAATGAATGAATGACAACCACCACCTGTAATGAATGAGTACAACCACCATGTAATGAATGAGCAACCACCACTGTAATGAATGAGTACAACCACCACTGTAGTGAATGAGTACAACCACCACTGTAATGAATGAGTAATCCACCACTGCAGCTGTAATGTATGAGTACAACCACCACTGCAGCTGTAATGAATGAGTACAACCACCACTGTAATGAATGAGTACAACCACCACTGCAGCTGTACGACGAGTACAACCACTGTAATGAATGAGTACAACCACCA
>NW_025758458.1:0-5155 GCF_021184085.1 Oncorhynchus gorbuscha | reverse complement strand
AATGGTAATCATGGTGTAGACATCGGTGATGGTGGTATGAATGGTAATCATGGGTAGACATCGGTGGTGGTGGTAACTGCATGGGTAGACATCGGTGGTGGTGGTATGAATGGTAATCATGGGGGTAGACATCGGTGGTGGTGGTATGAATGGTAATCATGGGTAGACATCGGTGGTGGTTGTATGAATGGTAATCATGGGTAGACATCGGTGGTGGTGGTATGAATGGTAATCATGGGTAGACATCAGTGGTGGTGGTATGAATGGTAATCATGGGTAGACATCAGTGGTGGTGGTGGTAATCATGGGTAGACATCGGTGGTGGTGGTAATCATGGGTAGACATCAGTGGTGGTGGTGGTAATCATGGGTAGACATCAGTGGTGGTGGTGGTAATCATGGGTAGACATCAGTGGTGGTGGTAATCATGGGTAGACATCGGTGGTGGTGGTATGAATGGTAATCATGGGTAGACATCGGTGGTGGTGGTATGAATGGTAATCATGGGTAGACATCGGTGGTGGTGGTATGAATGGTAATCATGGGTAGACATCGGTGGTGGTGGTATGAATGGTAATCATGGGTAGACATCGGTGGTGGTGGTAATCATGGGTAGACATCGGTGGTGGTGGTAATCATGGGTAGACATCGGTGGTGGTGGTAATCATGGGTAGACATCGGTGGTGGTGGTATGAATGGTAATCATGGGTAGACATCGGTGGTGGTGGTATGAATGGTAATCATGGGTAGACATCGGTGGTGGTGGTATGAATGGTAATCATGGGTAGACATCGGTGGTGGTGGTATGAATGGTAATCATGGGTAGACATCGGTGGTGGTGGTATGAATGGTAATCATGGGTAGACATCGGTGGTGGTGGTATGAATGGTAATCATGGGTAGACATCGTGGTGGTGTGAATGGTAATCATGGGTAGACATCGGTGGTGGTGGTATGAATGGTAATCATGGGTAGACATCAGTGGTGGTGGTATGAATGGTAATCATGGGTAGACATCGGTGGTGGTGGTATGAATGGTAATCATGGGTAGACATCAGTGGTGGTGGTGGTATGAATGGTAATCATGGGTAGACATCGGTGGTGGTGGTAATCATGGGTAGACATCAGTGGTGGTGGTATGAATGGTAATCATGGGTAGACATCAGTGGTGGTGGTATGAATGGTAATCATGGGTAGACATTGGTGGTGGTGGTATGAATGGTAATCATGGGTGGTATCAGTGGTGGTGGTATGAATGGTAATCATGGGTAGACATCGGTGGTGGTGGTATGAATCATCGGGTAGACATCAGTGGTGGTGGTGGTAAATCATGGCATTCGAATCATGGGTAGACATCGTGGTGGTGGTATGAATGGTAATCATGGGTAGACATCGGTGGTGGTGGTATGAATGGTAATCATGGGTAGACATCGGTGGTGGTGGTGGTATGAATGGTAATCATGGGTAGACATCGGTGGTGGTGGTAATCATGGGTAACATCAGTGGTAAATGGTAATCATGGCAGACATCGGTGGTGGTGGTATGAATGGTAATCATGGGTAGACATCAGTGGTGGTTGTATGAATGGTAATCATGGGTAGACATCGGTGGTGGTGGTATGAATGGTAATCATGGGTAGACATCAGTGGTGGTGGTGGCATGAATGGTAATCATGGGTAGACATCGGGTGGTGTATGGTAATCATGGGTAGACATCGGTGGTGGAATGGTAATCATGGGTAGACATCGGTAGTGGTAGTGGTAATCATGGGTAGACATCGAGGTGGTGGTGGTATGAATGGTAATCATGGGTAGACATCGGTGGTGGTGGTATGAATGGTAATCATGGGTAGACATCGGTGGTGGTGGTAAATGGTAATCATGGGTAGACATCAGTGGTGGTGGTATGAATGGTAACTGCGGGTAGACATCGGTGGTGGTGGTATGAATGGTAATCATGGGTAGACATCAGTGGTGGTGGTATGAATGGTAATCATGGGTAGACATCGGTGGTGGTGGTATGAATGGTAATCATGGTAGACATCAGTGGTGGTGGTATGAATGGTAATCATGGGTAGACATCGGTGGTGGTGGTAATCATGGGTAGACATCGGGTGGTGGTATGAATGGTAATCATGGGTAGACATCAGTGGTGGTGGTATGAATGGTAATCATGGGTAGACATCGGTGGTGGTGGTATGAATGGTAATCATGGGTAGACATCGGTGGTGGTGGTGGTATGAATGGTAATCATGGGTAGACATCGGTGGTGGTGGTAATCATGGGTAGACATCAGTGGTGGTGGTATGAATGGTAATCATGGGTAGACATCAGTGGTGGTGGTATGAATGGTAATCATGGGTAGACATCGGTGGTGGTGGTATGAATGGTAATCATGGGTAGACATCAGTGGTGGTGGTATGAATGGTAATCATGGGTAGACATCGGTGGTGGTGGTATGAATGGTAATCATGGGTAGACATCAGTGGTGGTGGTGGTATGAATGGTAATCATGGGTAGACATCGGTGGTGGTGGTAATCATGGGTAGACATCGGTGGTGGTGGTATGAATGGTAATCATGGGTAGACATCAGTGGTGGTGGTATGAATGGTAATCATGGGTAGACATCGGTGGTGGTGGTATGAATGGTAATCATGGGTAGACATCGGTGGTGGTGGTAATCATGGGTAGACATCAGTGGTGGTGGTATGAATGGTAATCATGGGTAGACATCGGTGGTGGTGGTATGAATGGTAATCATGGGTAGACATCAGTGGTGGTGGTGGTATGAATGGTAATCATGGGTAGACATCAGTGGTGGTGGTATGAATGGTAATCATGGGTAGACATCAGTGGTGGTGGTATGAATGGTAATCATGGGTAGACATCGGTGGTGGTGGTATGAATTGTAATCATGGGTAGACATCAGTGGTGGTGGTGGTATGAATGGTAATCATGGGTAGACATCGGTGGTGGTGGTAATCATGGGTAGACATCAGTGGTGGTGGTGGTATGAATGGTAATCATGGGTAGACATCAGTGGTGGTGGTGGTATGAATTGTAATCATGGGTAGACATCAGTGGTGGTGTTATGAATGGTAATCATGGGTAGACATCAGTGGTGGTGGTGGTATGAATGGTAATCATGGGTAGACATCAGTGGTGGTGGTATGAATTGTAATCATGGGTAGACATCAGTGGTGGTGGTATGAATGGTAATCATGGGTAGACATCAGTGGTGGTGGTATGAATGGTAATCATGGGTAGACATTGTTGGTGGTGGTATGAATGGTAATCATGGGTAGACATCGGTGGTGGTGGTAATCATGGGTAGACATCGGTGGTGGTGGTAATCATGGGTAGACATCAGTGGTGGTGGTAATCATGGGTAGACATCGGTGGTGGTGGTATGAATGGTAATCATGGGTAGACATCAGTGGTGGTGGTATGAATGGTAATCATGGGTAGACATCGGTGGTGGTGGTATGCATGGTAATCATGGGTAGACATCGGTGATGGTGGTATGAATTGTAATCATGGGTAGACATTGTTGGTGGTGGTATGAATGGTAATCATGGGTAGACATCGGTGGTGGTGGTAATCATGGGTAGACATCGGTGGTGGTGGTATGAATGGTAATCATGGGTAGACATCAGTGGTGGTGGTATGAATTGTAATCATGGGTAGACATCAGTGGTGGTGGTATGAATGGTAATCATGGGTAGACATCGGTGGTGGTGGTATGAATGGTAATCATGGGTAGACATCGGTGGTGGTGGTATGAATGGTAATCATGGGTAGACATCAGTGGTGGTGGTGGTATGAATGGTAATCATGGGTAGACATCGGTGGTGGTGGTATGAATGGTAATCATGGGTAGACATCAGTGATGGTGGTATGAATGGTAATCATGGGTAGACATCAGTGATGGTGGTATGAATGGTAATCCTGTGTAAACATCGGTGGTGGTGGTAATCATGGGTAGACATCGGTGGTGGTGGTATGAATTGCAATCATGGGTAGACATCGGTGGTGGTGGTATGAATGGTAATCCTGTGTAAACATCGGTGGTGGTGGTAATCATGGGTAGACATCAGTGGTGGTGGTGGTATGAATGGTAATCATGGGTAGACATCGGTGGTGGTGGTATGAATGGTAATCATGGGTAGACATCAGTGATGGTGGTATGAATGGTAATCATGGGTAGACATCAGTGATGGTGGTATGAATGGTAATCCTGTGTAAACATCGGTGGTGGTGGTAATCATGGGTAGACATCGGTGGTGGTGGTATGAATTGTAATCATGGGTAGACATCGGTGGTGGTGGTATGAATGGTAATCATGGGTAGACATCGGTGGTGGTGGTATGAATTGTAATCATGGGTAGACATCAGTGGTGGTGGTATGAATGGTAATCATGGGTAGACATCGGTGGTGGTGGTATGAATGGTAATCATGGGTAGACATCGGTGGTGGTGGTATGAATGGTAATCATGGGTAGACATTGTTGGTGGTGGTATGAATGGTAATCATGGGTAGACATCAGTGGTGGTGGTGGTGGTAATCATGGGTAGACATTGGTGGTGGTGGTATGAATTGTAATCATGGGTAGACATCGGTGGTGGTGGTATGAATGGTAATCATGGGTAGACATCAGTGGTGGTGGTATGAATGGTAATCATGGGTAGACATCGGTGGTGGTGGTAATCATGGGTAGACATCGGTGGTGGTGGTATGAATGGTAATCCTGTGTAGACATCGGTGATGGTGGTATGAATGGTAATCATGGGTAGACATCGGTGGTGGTGGTAATCATGGGTAGACATCGGTGGTGGTGGTATGAATGGTAATCCTGTGTAGACATCGGTGATGGTGGTATGAATGGTAATCATGGGTAGACATTGGTGGTGGTGGTATGAATGGTAATCATGGGTAGACATCAGTGGTGGTGGTGGTATGAATGGTAATCATGGGTAGACATCGGTGGTGGTGGTATGAATGGTAATCATGGGTAGACATCTGTGATGGTGGTATGAATGGTAATCATGGGTAGACATCAGTGATGGTGGTATGAATGGTAATCATGGGTAGACATCTGTGATGGTGGTATGAATGGTAATCATGGGTAGACATCAGTGATGGTGGTATGAATGGTA